>NW_027533334.1:5325726-5343236 GCF_008692635.1 Crocuta crocuta | reverse complement strand
TTTAAAAAAAAAAAAAAAAAAGAATAGACAAATTCAAAGAGACAGAAAGTAGAATAAAAGTTTCCAGAGCTGGGAGAGAGGGGAATGCAAAGTTATTGCTTAATGGTTATAAAATTTCTGTTTGGGATGATGCAAGAGTTTTGGAAATGGATTATGGTGATGGTTACACAACATTATGAATGTACTTACATGCCACTGAATCATACACTAGAAAATGGTTAAAATGGTAAACATCATGTTATATGTATTTTACCATCATAAAACAAATTTTAAAACAGGTTAAATATCATTATTTTATGATTAGGATAGAGTTGTTACTCTTTTAATGAGCTGTAGGTAATTGTCATGCAGTTTTTCCTTGAGACATCCCAGAAACCATGCCACATAGCTGATCATTATAAAGAAGATCATGTTTTATTAAAGGAATAAAGTTATAATCGAGAGTTACATTTGAGAGTACATGAGCAAGGAAGCAGGGATGTATATGTTTCAGAGATGACCAGAAACATGCCATGAGCCAAGACACTGTAATATTTGTTACGGCTTGAGACCATTGTGTGTGGTGTGTTTACACATGAGATAGAGAGGGCATGAGGGGAAGGCAGCACTGTGACTCTGGACACCCACCAGGGCAAGGGTGACCCTGTGCAAGGGATCTGGCAATGTCTGATATGGTTCAGGAAAATGGTGTGCCGCAGAAGACAGAGTGGCGGAACAGAGAACCTGGAAATCTGGAAAGGGAGCCATGACAGAGAGACAGGTAGACAGGTATACCTGTGATATATATACAACAGACAATGGGGAGGTCTATATGTGGGGGCCAATCTTCCACCCACTGGGATGGACATAGAGCAGGACTGTGGTCCCTGGGTGGAGTTAAGGATCTACTCAGTTTAACAGATAAAGAACTTGGTCTTGGGCCAAGCTAGCTTGGAAATAAGGAAAGCTAGCTCAAGTTTTGATAATATTTGTATCCTTCAATTTAACAATTTGTTTATAGGGAATTGATTCCACAGAAGTAATTATTTAGCACAAAGATGTAACTATTAATACAAACGTTTTAATAGCAACAGCACTTAAAATAATGAACATTATTATTAACTGAAATGCACAATAATAAGGAAATCCATACAACGAAACATGTAGTCATTAAAAATCCTACCATGGAAGAAATCCCAAAGGGTTGTAAATATGGGTTCGCTTCTGTAAATAGTATAGACTGTTCTTCGGTTAGACAGTACTTATGTAAGTACTCCATTGGAAAAAAATAGAAGGAGATTACACTGTCAACATTTTATATTGGAAGCCATCTATGTTATAACTTCTTTTCAGTGCTGAGTGAGATTGTGGGATATGAGAGGTCTTTCTTTTGCTCATTTCATTCATGTTGTTAAAATGTTTTATTCCCTTTGCTTTACTGAAAGAATGCTTTTATAAAGTCTTGCATGAATGCAGAGACAAAAAAAAAAAACTGTATTAAAACGTTTGCTTCTGTTATTGCAGAGGGGCCCTGCTCAGTAAGAAATGCCAGCTTCATTCATGCATTCACTGAACACCTACCTTCTGCCCAGCACTGGCTAAGTGTAGACAGAGCCCTGGTTTATAGGTTGCTTACACTGTAAGGCCAGGAGGCAGACCACCAATCAGGACACTATGCATGACTGTAGGTAGTGATTGATGCTATTTAATAAACAATATGAGACAGCAAGACTGGGGTGGCCACTTCAGGTAGAGTTCAGGAAAGGTCTTGCTCTGAGAAGCAGCTATGTGACCAGCTATATATGTCCACCAGGTGGAAATGTCCTGCACTTGACACTTCTATTAAGTAATAAATCAAGTCATTTCATACAATTTATATTTATCTGCTCCGCGTTAAAGTATGCAGGATGCAGGCGGTATATTATTGAGAAGGAACTTTCAGTAAATGTCATTCTTGACTCACTTCACAATTTATGAAAAGTCAGAGAAAGTATTACCAGATCATTAATCCAGACTTTACAAAAGGAGCTTCAAAATTTTTCCATCCAGAAAATGTCTAGGACACTACTCTAAGTGGCTCCTGCCCCAGTGCTGCTCGCTCAGGGTGCAAATGCCTAGCTGTGGTGCTCAAGCTAGCCCCTCTGCCTCACCTGTCCCCCACCAGCCCCTGCAGTGAGGCCAGGTTTGTGCCTGCTAGTGCCTCCAGAGTCCATTTTCCTCATCATTCAATGAATATTTCCTGAGCACCTAGTGTGTGCTAGGCTGTACGACAAAATAGGGAGAAAGCCAAAACCACACCCTGTGCACACAGAGCTTGTAGCCTAGTAGAAAAGGCAGACAATTAAACAAGCAATTACAACAAATGGTAGTAATGCGATGATAAGCTGCTTCTGAGCATAGAGCTCAGAATCGTGAGAGTCGTGAGAAAAGGGAAGCCAAGGACTTGCCAGTTCTCTTTACCCATCATATTTCTAACAGAAGATTTTCAAACCGACACTGAGGCAGAGAGAATGACATAATGAAGCCCATATCCATCAGCCAGCTTCACTGATTATCAATTCACGGTCAATCTTGTTTTCTCTATACCTCTTCTGTTTGACCAACTCTCCTCCCCTACTCCTTGGATTATTTTGAAGCAAATCCCAGACATGGTTTTATTTGAAAATATTTTTATATTTATTTTATCTTCAGCTCCTGGTACAATATCTGCTCATGGTAGGCATTCAATGACTAAACTAATTTGTTAGCTAAACCAGTAAACCTTTGAGTGGATGGAAGAAAGGCACACGATCAAGGGCATTGTCTGCCATATTGGAGTTTGGACTCAGTTCTGTGGCCACTGGGAAGTCAATACAGGGTCTTGAATCAGAGAGTGACATAAAGCGGTCACTCTGTCTAAAGTACAGAAAGAATTAGAGGTGGAGGCTGCATCCACAGAGGGATTTTTAGGAGGCTATTGTACAAATCCAGGCAACCAGTTATGTGTGGGAGAGGCTAAGTAGCTGGAAGAAGTGGAAGGGGGCTGGGGAGGAGGTAGGAAAAAACCCTCAAACTAACACCCGGAGATAGAAAGAGAAAGAGAAGGAACATAACCAATATGGCAGAATAATGAAAAAGAACCAGAGAAAGAAGAGAGAAAGAGTATAAATGAGAGGATGCTGAGGAATATGGAGGGAGAGGGGTGGATGGGACCAGGGACCTGGCAGGTTCTTATGTTGATCTCACTGTGCTGTGCTGGGCAAATGGCCACTGAGAGGAGGTTGCCCATTTCCTGCCAGTTCTCTTTGCCTCTCTGGATTGAGTGCCAGCTATACTCAAGCCAATATTTGACCCAAGGAGGGAGGAGGAAGGGAGGGAGGGAACAGGGGAAGGCCGGTGCCAATAGTTCTCAGGGATTTGTGGGTATCCTAGAAGCATCTGGGCAATGTGAGAGGAGGTGAAATCTAGGCAGGAAAAGAGCTAGCAGGAAGCAGACTGAGGGGGAAGAGCCTCCAGCCAACTGGGAAGAGGTTCAAGGCCAGGTCTTCTCTCAGAGAGAGCCGGAAGGGGAATGGAGCACAGGGGCTCTGGGCAGATGACCACTGTCCCTGGCACATCCGAGTGGTATTTAATAGAATGCAGGCAGCTCCCATAGACACTGGCAGCAGGGGAAGGGGCAGCCACTCTGTCCTCAAGCACACACTGAGCCCCAGGTATGGGAGCCACCTGTTGTCCCCAGCCCTTCTCTGCCAGACTTTCAGGTTCAAGGCCTTGGCAAAACAGGTCTCACAGGTGAATGAACAGCCTTTAGAATCCAAATTTGGCAGGCAGGGGATGAATATTTGAGATATTCCTATTCTCTAAACTGGCAAGATTTAATAAGGTTTCCCAGCCTCAGTGAATATTCATTTGTTTTAGGGGTGCTGTGCAGGATTTCCCTCCATACAGCCGCCCTCTTACCACATTGCTTCCTCTGTGGTCTTAGGTGGGTAAGACCTTGGGTGGTGGCTGACAGTCATTGGTCAAGTTTGTTGACTGGGCAGAGTGATTGGCCACAAGTCCTCAGCAAGGATGAGCTGAACTTGTTCTTGTCCTCCATTTTCCTTCCAGGCCAACCAGAGGCTGCCCCCTGCAAATGTGTTTACTTTACAGATTCCGCCTTCCCTTGGGTGGAGGCTGACCTTTGACCGGGGTTAGCAGACCCATTTGGACAATGACCCTGAGCTATGCTCCCTAACTTAGCTTTCCCTGGCAGCAAAGGTGGAGTTTTGTTAGCTCCCTGTTACCTCTCCTGTCCAGAACTTGGGGACTTGCTCCTCTTGGGTCCCTGGAGGACCTGGAAAATGCTATGGGCAGCCAGACTTCTGCACCCAAGGCTTGGCCTCCAGCAGAGGAAGAAGATGTCCTGACCCACTCTGTCATTCCCTCTGGGCTCCTGGTCAGATCCCTGACTGTCTTTTTGGTTTCTTTGTGATATACGTGGACAATTTTTTCCCCAATATATGGAGGTATTTGCATCAAAAGAGAAACTAACAGAACAGTAAACAAAACAGACCCTAAGCAAGGGATTGGGGAATGTTATTCAAATTCCCTCAATCCCAAACCACACATATTTTACAGAAAAAGGAACAGCCACCCTTGCTTTATGTTGCTCAAGAACATTGGTTGCAATCTACTATGCACTTTGTTCCTGTAAGGTGGATAATGAGTGTCATTGCAGGTCCTGGGAAGTTCAGGCTCCATTTGACCATTTTCCTACTTCTCTCCTTGTCCCTCCAGATGCGTCAGGATCAGATCAACCATGAACCTCTACCCTAGGGTCTGAATGTCTGGACATAAAACTGGTGCTCCTAATGGTACTACATAGTAATAGCTCAGCGTGTGTTAGCAGAGAATAGTTCTGGATAATACCATTTTCTCTGAAATATGACAGTTTAATTCCTGAAGTTCATAGTGTAGAGCCATTTTAAAAAGAAAGCTTTCAACAACATGTACTCATTACTCTGCTTAGTTAACAGAGTGGGCTAGAGCACAGCTTAAACTTGTGTTTAATTAGAATTTAGAATTCTAATTTAGAATTGCCATTGGACTCTCCTGATACCATGCTCGGCCCATGGGAGAAAAAAACATAGCCTGTTGCTTCCCTGAATTCCAGCATCTTTCCTCCTGGCCAGCCATCTGTGTCCCTGCTTCTATTGCAATAGTCCACGTTTAATAGTCAAGTTTAATAGTTTTACTTTGTACCACTACCCCGTTAGTAAGCTCTCTAAAACCACAGATATTCATAGAATGAGAATTTTTAGAGGAAGAAGGAAATTGGAGCTCCCAATTTGTCACCAAGGGCAGGACTGCAGGTTGCTAAGGAAACCTGACAATCCAGTGTTCGTTCCACTGAGTCAACATTGCTTTCTCTGTGCATCTGAAGGAATCAATTATCAAGACTTTGTCTTAATTGCCATTGTTGAGGTCAGTCTTTTAAACTAATTTACAGCTTATTTTCATGGTCACTGTTAACCTGGAACCAGGCCCAAGGAGGAGAGCACTGCTCCACCCAGATTCAATCCCACCTACAAGAAGGGGCATGTGTGGGGATTGGAACTCTCCAAGTTCCCATCTACGGTTCATGTGCCTCTCGAGTCAGTGTGAGATGCAGCCATAGGTAACGCTGGGCATTTAACAGGCGTTTGAAACAGTCTGAGCCAAAGGTTAGGGAATTTTGATGAGAACAGGAGAGTGTCCAGATTCTCTGCATTGTTCCAACATGAGAATTGGCAGGTTTGGTGACTGGTTTCTGGCTGACGTAGGGGGGTGGTCCCAGATAAGCCAGCTCTCTAACTCGGGTGTGGCACAAACCAAGATTTAGAGCACAAAGGTAGGAGCTATTTTAAAAGGGAAGGTTTCTCCTTGTACACATATTTCAGGGGATATGTAGGGGAAATACAGTCCCTGGCTTAACAAAACGTCAGGCTACAACTATTCTGAAAGAGGTTTATGGAATTGTTCCAACTAGAAGATCCTGGTCTAGAAAGAGGCAGGACACGTTGGTTCTCTTGGACCAGGTTCTTCCACTAACCAGCTGTTTCCCTGAGCACATCATGACTGTCCTGAAATTTCTGAAACATGTTTTAAAGTCTCTAGAATGAGAATCTTTTCAAGGTCTGTTTTAACTGTGACATCCATGGCCAGGCCTCCATTTCCAGGGTGGTAGATTCACTTGTGTTTTCAATCAATGCATTTGTGTATTGCCACTGGCACAGCTCTGTTGGCCTCGCAGCCTCATCAGCTGAGTCTAGTAGAATCTTTGTGTCTCTATCAGGGCATTGCCCACCTCGTGTCATTTGAACCTAGTGGATTATGTACAGGTTGCTCTGCAATAGCTAGAGGACTTGGACTTCTAGCACGGTGTTAATTCACTTGCCTTACCATCTCTGCCACTTACTTGCTATTGTGCAACCTTAGGAAGGTTTTCTCGTTTTGTTTTTGCTTTCTTAAAAAGATATTTTTAATGTTTATTTATTTTTGAGAGAGAGACAGAGTGAGAGTAGGGGAGGGACAGAGAGAGAGGGAGACACAGAATCTGGAGCAGGCTCCAGGCTCTGAGCTGTCAGCCCAGAGTCTGACATGGGGCTCGAACCCACAAACCGTGAGATCATGACCTGAGCCAAAGTCAGACACTTAACCAACTGAGCCACCCAGGTGCCCGTTTTTGTTTCTTTAAGCTGTGGTAAAAAAAAAATCACATAACATAAATTCACCAGTTTAACCATTTTTAAGTGTACAATTTAGTAGCTTTTAGCATATTCACGTTGTACAACCATCACCACTATCAAGTTCCAGAATATTTTCATGATCCCACAAGGAAACCCTGTACTCATGCAGTCATTCTTCGTTTCCCCCTTCCCCCAACCCCTGGCAACTGGTAATCTGCTTTCCAGCCCTATGGATTTGTCTATCCTACATTTTCATATAAATGGAATCATACTATATGTGTCCTTTTGGGTTTGGCTTTTGCATTTAGCATAATATTTTCACGGTTCATCTATGTTGTAGTAGATGTGAGCGCTTCATTCCTTTTTATGGCTGAATGATATTCCCCTATATCCATATACCACATTTGTTTATCCATGCATCCGTTGATGGACATTTGGATTGTTTTCAACATTTGGCAATTGTGAGTAGTGCTGTTATGAATGTTTGTGTACGAGGTTTTGTTTGAACACCTGTTTTCAATTCTTTTGGGTATGTACCTAGGAGAGGAGTTTCTGAGTCATATGACAATTCTATGTTTAACTATTTGAAGAGCTGCCAGGCTGTTTTCCATAGCAGCTGAACCATTTCACATTCCTACCAGTAATGTGTGAGGGTTCCCATTTCTCTGCAGCCTCACTAACACATGTTATTTCTATATTCCATTATTAGAGCCATCGTAGTGGGTATGAAGTAACATCCCACCATGGTTTGGGTTTGTATTTTCCCAATGACTAGTGATGTTGATTATCTTTCGATGTGCTTGTTGGCTATTTGTATACCTATCTATGGTAATCTTTTGCCCATTTTTTCATTGGATTGTTTGTCTTTTTGTTTTGAGTTGTAAGAGTTCTTTATATATTCTGGATACTAGACCCATATCAGATACATGATTTGCATATATTTCTCCCATTCTGTGGATTGTCTTTTCACTTACTTAATGGTATCTTTTGATTTACAGACATGTTTATTTCTGATGAACTTCAACTCATCTATTTTTTTTCCTTTCATTGTGTTTTTGGTGTCATATCTAAGAAAACACTGCCAAACCAAAGTTCATGAAAAGTTACCTTCTGGTTTTCTTCTAAGAGCTTTATAGTTTTAGTTCTTACATGTAGGTCTTTGATCTATTTTGAGTTAATTTTTGTATATGTTCTGAGGTGGAGGTCCAGCTTCATACTTTGCATGTATATATACAGCTATCTTGACAATACTTAGAAAAGTGCTTATAACTGTTAGTTTAATTCCATAGCAGCTAACCATATTAACTGTGCTTTGCTTTCCATATATTGTGCCCATGCGTAGTGGACACTGTTGACTGTCTACCAGTATCCATTTTTCTCTCTTTCTTCCTAACAGAATCCTAGTCTTGTTTAGTACCTACTTCTCTCCTATATGATTCAGGGTAAAGTGATCCCACCCTCTACTCCAGATCTTGCTAAGCCTAAGTCTGCTGTTCTCAGAGTGTGGTCCCCAAGGCCCTTTCAGGAATTTTATGGGACCAAAACTATCTTCATGATAATACTAAGGTAGTATTTGCCCTTTAGTCTGTAGCTGATATTTGCACTCATGATGCAAAAGTACTGTTGGTGCCTCAGCATGAATCAAGTCATTAGCACATATCATACACACTATATTGTACTCCTGCATTGCACAATGCACTTGCAGAAAAAAACACGCCAACTAGTTTCACTTAATGTCTTTGATGGTGAAGAAAAAAATTTAACTCATTGAATCTTGACCCTTTGCCGGGAGCCGCACGTGCCTCTCTGGATGGCAGNACTTTTTGATATCTGTACTTTTAAAAATGGTAAGTATTCGTAAATCTCTTCTCTGCATATTGAAAAGTATAATGATTGTCTTGAGGAAAGCATATGTGTGATTGTTTGGGTTCTGAATTAATTTAGTTCCTTTTTTACTTGAAAGAAGGATTGACAAACTGTGGTTACTTAAACATGAATATTTGGTAGACATTATCTCAAATTTGGACAAAGTGAGCCACTTCAGAGAAAATGATGGCATAAAGGTCGAGTTTTGAGCAAAATTAGAACGTTGGAAAATTTGTATTTGTCCCTGTGAGCTTGACATTTTCCCCATATTTACTGATAGCTTCCCAGTATTTAAAGACTTTTCTGATAAGATCAGTGGTGACATTAATTACATTATTGTGATATTGTACAATGAAATGTGTCAATATTTGAAAGATCTGCATAACTCACTGAACTAATATTTTCCAAATGACCAATGCTTGACTTTACAGAATTATGCATGGGTTAACGATCCATTCAAGGTACAAGATAGACCAATGACTATAACAGAATATAAAAACTTCACTGATAGGGTTTTGGATCTACATTATAATCAATCTTCAGGAAACTAATCTTGGATGTAAGTATAGTATCAAAGAAGCATATCTACAATGATCTGAAAAGGCTATTCAAATGCTTTTCCTTTTGTAACTATGTTATCTGTGTAAGACAACTTTTTCCATATACTTTAAACTAAACAACATTGAATATTTCTCAATTTTACTTTTTACTGCAATAAATATTAATAGATATAACCTACATAAACAGTGTTCTGAGACCAACCGTTTCGAGAACTACTGCTCTAAGCTGTAATGATATCACTGAGTTAGTAATTTTACTGTTACTAGAATTTGCCCTAGCTCTGTGTATCTTGTTTTGAACAATACTTTCTTCCTTGTTTGAGCCAGAGTAAGTAAAGGTTTACTACTGCTTAACAACCTAAGCATTCTGAACGGTGCATCATGGCACAAACGTCAAACCAATGGACTGTTTATCTCTGATGAAGTGTATCTAATGCTAAAACATTCTCAGCTGTTTTTATTTCCTATATCTTTAATGCATTTTCATCGTGTCTTTCTGTATTATAAACAGCCTAATCATTTAAATCCAAGTAATTTGATTCTTATTGTTCACCATCCACAAAATACAGTGAGCTTAACACTTATTTCCTTCTGTCTAGACCCTGATTTTTAAATTTTGCAATTTTTTTTAGCTTTTCCAAGATGTTATACCTAATGTTGTTATTATTCTATCTGTAGTCTCAAATTCTTCCAATTCCTAAGCTTGTTCTGAGTAAGGCAACAAAGATCTCGTGAGCCTTAGCTTAGCACTCACTGCTGCTATTTACCTGGGGGTGGTGCATGGTGGCGAGTTCTGGGCCTCAAGGAGCGCTTACTTTTTCTTGCTGTTAAATTCTCTGACCTAGTCTCCTTATTGGTTTCGCTTCCTAGCCTTTCAGTTTCCTATAAATCCTATGCTGGACCTCCAACTTTTTTGCCTTCTCAGCATTGCTTCTTCTGGAAACAGCATTAATGGGATTCTGATTTTCCTTTGAGGACCCAAGTCTTCACTTAGTGCATGCAGTTTTCTGGGGACTGTTATTCAAGGTATTCTCTCCATCACCTGCCAAAGTAAAGGCAGGTGGCCCATATTAAGCCAATCAGGCTCTGTCTCCCCTTGGATAATGAATCTTGGATGAAAAGAAGAAAGGAGAGAAAACTGTTGAAGTTGGCACGAGGAAGAGATTTTCCCTTTATTCTTCTTACCTGAATCCTCTGAATAGCTCTAGTTCTTGTCCTTTCTGAGGGCTGGATGTTCCAATTTTCCATAGATTTGTGAGCCACCTATATTATTTTTCTTTAATGTTTATTTATTTTGAGGAGGAGTGGAGAGAGAGAGGGAGGGAGAGAGAGAGAGAGAGAGAGAGAGAGAGAGAACCAAGCAGGTTCCATGCTCAGCACACCCCGACATGGGGCTTGATCCCACAACCCCGGGATCATAACCTGAACTGAAATCAAGAGTTGGAAGCTCAACAAACTAAGCCACCCAGGTGTCCCCACCTTTAATTTTTTTTTTTTTTTCCTAAAGGGAATTAGAGTCCAAATCTGTGGATTTTGACCGAGAACTCGGGACACAGATGTGAAAAGCTGTCTGTTCCGAGCTGCCTCCTACTTGATTGGGACTCTGGTGCTCTCCCTACCTCGTTGGGCCTCTTGTGCCTCTCACCCAGAGATCAGAGACTAATGAATGACATTGATGGACAATGAATGAAATTAGTTAACCTGCCAGCTACCTAGCTGGTTAAGCATTCACCATCCCTCATCAGATTCCTCCATCAGATCATATCATTGTGAATGTGGATCACCTGTCTGAGCCAGGCCTGTTCCCTCTGTCTCTATTTAGACAGTGCACAACTAATGTCTTGGGTTACCCCTGGAGAGCTAAGCACTGCATTTTCCCGATTTCTTTTTTCTCCATCAGTTCTGTGCTTATGAGTCTCAATATTACTCAGACTCAAGACTTCAGTGGATTTAGAGTAGAAAAAGGACACATACCTGTTTTATATACATCTTTAATATGCATTGGAAAGAACATGGGACCCAGCACAAGAACACCTGAATTCAAATCCTAAGTTTAGTACTTCCTATGTAGCCTTGGGCTAATCATTTCATTTCTCTTGAGTCTCAATTTCCTCATTTGCAAACTAGGGGGTTCTAATTATTCTTGCTTTACTTGCCTTTCAGAGAGGTTGTAAGGATCAAATTAGATGATGGATGTGACAGCAGGTAATTCCACCAGACTGAGTTTCTAAAGGATGGGGATCTTTTACCTGCATTCTAAATACATGGCATAGTACCTGGCTCATAGTAAATACAACATGTTGGTTGAAGTAATCCATTTTGAATGAAAACCAACTAGAATGGGGACTAAATCAGTGATGGGGAAAAAAGAGGAGCAGATCTAGGAGCATGTGGCCTCATTAGTCTGTTGTCTTGTTCTTTGGCTCCTCTTTCAGGGTCCTTTATACTAGACTGAATTTTTGCAACACTGAAAACCTGGGCTTTCTTCCTCCCTAGTTGCCACTGACACCGGAACAGCCTGAAAGAACAGCTGAGCAATTCATCAGGCTCTTGTGGCTTAGAAGGAACTGGGAGCCCACTCTAAATTAGATTTCTCTTGACACACAGGCTCCAGTGGGGATGTTACAATTTGTGGTCACAGATTACAGGCATTGTTCATAGGTTGGGTGAAAGCTTTTGCTTAGCCCAGCTGCCTCAAGCTTTGCATCAGCTTGGGCAAATTGCCAGCCCGTCTGTCACATTCTTTCCAGACCAGAAAGACTGAGTATCCATCACACATTTTTCTAGAGTGAAACAAGCCAGCAATATATAGGTACATGTGCCCTTGGAATGAAGCAAATGTCAATGGGATTTTTTGTTGTTAATTAAAACTTATTTTTAAATGTTTATTTATTTATTTTGAGAGGGGACAAGGAAGGGAAAAGGAAGAGAGAGAGGGAGAGAGAGAGAATCCCAAGTAGGCTCCCCATTGTCAGTCCAGATCCTGATGTGGGGCTTGATCTCACCAACAGTGAGATCATGACCTGAGCCGAAATCAAGCGTTGGACACACAACTGACTGAGCCACCCAGGTGCCTCAAAAGCTTATTTTTATTGAGGTCAAATTTATATTCAGTAACACTCAGAGATCTCAAGGGTACACCTGGATGAATTCTTTCAAAAGTATATACTTAAGGAACCAACCCCCCAATCAAGATGCAGAACATTTCTGTCACCCTAGAAAGTTGTCTTCTGTCCACTTCCTTTTATTTATCTTTTTTTATTGTTTTTTTTAATGTTTTATTTCTAGGAGAGAGAGAGAGAGAGAGACAGCGTGAGCAGGGGAGGGTCAGAGAGAGAGGGAGTCACAGACTCTGAAACAGGCTCCAGGCTCTGAGCTGGCAGTCAGCACAGAGCCCGATGCGGGGCTCGAACCCATGAACTGCGAGATCATGACCTAAGCGAAAGTCGGACGCTTAACCGACTAAGCCACCCAGGTGCCCCTGTTCCACTTCCTTTTAATCCTTGCCTAACCAGTAGCCAACAACTTTTCTGTCTTCCATTGCCATGAATTAGTTGCCTTTTCTAGAATTTCATATAAATGGAATCATATAGTATGTTTTTTTTGGTCTACTTTTCTGTGTCCAGATTCTTGTTTTTGATATGTATCCTTGTTGTTGCATATATCTGTAACTCATTTTTTTAAACTGCTGGCTAATATTTCATTATATAAATACACTACAATCTGTTTATCCATAATGTTTTTTATTTTATATTCATTATTTTGTGTATGAGCCTTTCATTATTTTTTACTTCTGAGTACTATTATATCATACAAACACACCATAATTTATTTACCTCTCCTCTAATCGAGAAACATTTGGGTTGTTTCTAGTTTTTGGCTATTATGAATAAATATACTATAAAGATTCTTAAAGAGTCTTTGTGGATGTATATTTTATCTAGAAGTGCAACTGCTGGGCCACACAGTAGGTATATATTTAACTTCATAAGAAACTGTCAGACCTTTTTCTCATAATGGTTGTACCATTTTATATTCCCACCAATAATGTATGAATTGTTTCATACCCTCACTTATACTTGTCTTTCAGTCTATCATATTACTGAGAATGATATTGCTGGTATCTTACAGGGTCAGTGGGATTTTAATGGAAGTCTCTACATTTGCTACACATACTTCTAGGCAGGACAGATGAGGGCAATAGGAGGATCCTGGCATCAGTTAGGTGTTCTGGCACTCCACCCTAGCCTCCTCCCTATACTTCACCAAGTGCTGGTATTTCCTTCATAATCTTCCCCAGATCAGACTCTTTTCCATTTTCAGAGTTATCACTGTATTTAATGCTCTGACAGTTTTTATTCTGGGATTGAGCCCTCGAACCTAGGTCAAAACTCTAGCTCCTGTTCCAGAAGAGAGGACATCCTTGAGGGCAAATAGTGTCAAGAAAGGTGTCTCCCTCTTACCTCCACCTCATCTCAGCCTATTGGCCTCCTTTAGGGTTATAATCTCACTGGAGTGTGCAAGTCAGAGGAGACACCATGGCCATTCTATCACGTGGAACAGAAAGTTTCTTGGGCATTGAAGATGATTTCCAGTAATCATAGGACTTATTCCAGTGGTCATCAGAGATTTATCAAGAGAATACAGTCAAGGATGACTTCAAAGTTTTCAGTCGAAAAGGCATCTCTGTCGATCCTTAGACTTCATTTCCAAAAATCCATTGGTTTAGGGGAGCTCTCCAGGGTACTGGACCTCTGCCTGAAAACATCTCTGACACCAAAGATTAGTGTTCCATGCCTGCATGTTACTCATATCTCTGTGTTTTGAACTTGACCTCCCTATACCAGTTTTTAATCCCAACTCAAGTTCTGCATGCCTATGACTATCTTTAAGACATTCCCTCTACTCTTCCACCTTCCCAGCCACTCTGTTAGGTCAAGCTACCATGATCTTCCAACTTAGTGCTTCTCAAAGTTTAATGTGCAAATGAATCACTTGGGGATCTTGTTAGAATGCAGATTCAATTTCTAGATTTGGGGAGGGATGAATATTGTGCAATTCCAACAAACCCCTGTGTCAGTCTGATGCTGCTGGTCTATGGAGCGCACTGAGTAGTAAGGCACCAATTAGTTTTCCCACTACCACTCTTGTCCCTCAACAGTGAGTTCTCATTTTGAAAAAAAACCTTTCAGTGACTTCTAGTTATGCTAAGAATGAAATCTAGTCTCCTTCTTGTGGCCAGAAGGCCCTTGCTACATGGACTGGCATCTATTTACCTTCCTTGCCACCTTACATGCGTCCTTCCCCTCATTCTCTATACTTCAGTCTCCTAGAACTTTGATTACACTTATAGAGGCTAACATTCTTCCCAATCCCAGGGCTTTGCACATGCCATTTCCCTCCTTGGAACCCCTTATTTTTTAATTTTTTAAAAAAATTTTTTGTGGAGCTGTGTCTTTCTATGCTTCAGGGATCAACTCAAACCTTCTTAGAAACACCCAACTGGAAGGTAAGCTCCATGGAGATAGAAACATATAAAGGAAATAAAGGATAAATAAAATAAATAAAGGAAACTTTATTACTTTTGTAGTCTCAGCACATAGTACACACTCAATAAATATTTGAAAGAACAAATATAAATACCATAAGCTCTACCCAAACTGGTCTTGATTAACATAGGTTTTGTTGTTGGTTTGTTTGTTTACCAGTTTCAAATAGATAACTTGGTTTTCTAGCTGGTACTCCAATCACTGATTATTGCATCCTGAGCAATTGCCTATAACTTTCTAATGGCTTTATCTCTAGATTTCCTGCTTGTTAATCCATTGTATTCTCCATCATCCATTAGCAAACCTGAAACACAGAAATATGCCTATGTCCTAATGCCCAGAACCTGTTAATATGGTACCTTACACAGCAAAAGGGACATTGAGGATGTGAATAACTGAAGGGTCTTGAGATGGGAAGATTTTCCTGGATTATCTAGGATCAGAGTGAAAGAAAGGTGATGACAAAAGCAGAGGTCTGAGAGAGAGAGACAGACAGACAGACAGTCAGAGAGAAACTTGAAGTTGCTATGGTCCTAGTTTTGAAGATGGAGGAAGGGGTCACAAGCCAAGGAATGCAGATGACCTTTAGAAGCTTGAAAAGGCAAGGAAAAGGCAAGGACTTCTTATCTCCAGAACAGTAACACACTGAACCCGTTTTGTGCCACTAAATTTGTGGCAACTTGTTACATCAGCAGTTGAAAACCAATACAGTTAATATCATAGAGAACATTCCAAAACTCAAGTTCCCAGATGCCAGCCAAGGGTCATCTCTGCAAGCAGGTCCTTCTAAAGAGCAGCATCAGCCTGCAATGTTAACTCTTTTCTGGGCAAGCCTATAGCTGGCCAATCATGTAACATGTGAGAGGAATCAGCCAAGATCAGCAGGGCTGTCTATCCACAACACAGCAGGCTGCAGAAGTCTAGTGAAAACCAAAAGAACTGCCCACGATATTGTTACTGTGGGCAATAACAGTAAGTATTAATTATTTGAAGCCACTGAATTTTATGATGTTTTGTTATGCAGCAAAAGCTAACTCAGTCACATGGAATTCAAGGCCTTTGAATAGTAATTCATGAGCCCAACCCATATACCTCATCTTATCTTTTGTTCAGAAACAGTTTTATTTATACTGGTGTGTGTCATGTCAACCAATCTTTGTTATTTCCTCTCACCATACTTTCCTCCATGTCATCCCCTTATCTGGAATGTCTTTTTCATCCACATCTTTGCCTACCATTTCAGAATGTAATTGACAGATATTTGGCATAGACTTTTGTAAGCATCTGACTTTCCAAATCTAGTCAATTGATGCCATTTGGAATTTGGTTAGGATCATGAAGTGTGTTACTAGTATCAGAGAGGCTTTTAAGGCACTGCCATCTGTAAGCTCTCAAAAGAACAAATACTTGAGGAAATGTTTTCCCCTTAGATGAGAAAGTAGAGTTGGTGAGAGAGCTGCCAGTTATTTTTTCCCATTAGTGACAAGGAGGTTTATTGATTCTTTGAGGGCTTACAGACTTCTTATTTCTTCTGTCCCATTGCCGAACTGTCTGGTACTCTCACTGGCACTCTATTACTGTATTATAAATGCTAACAGCTTATCTGGCCCAAAGTTAGGCAGCTTGTTGTATTTCATTGCCATTTAAGAGTTAAAGCTAGCTACAGAGTCCTAAAATCAGTCAGTGCTCCCAGGGAAGAGCTGGAAATCTTGTTGACAGTCACAAAATGGCGACTCAGCAAATGCTCTCATTGGGTTGTAAAAAAGAAACACAACAACGAATATTTATGGAGTGCTTCCTCTGTGCCAAGCTTTGGGCTCAGTTATAGAGATACAGAGTTGAATAATATGGAAACAGTCCTTAACCTTATGGAATTTGTAATATTGTATAAAAACAGAAGTGAATGTCAGAAGCAAATAATATCCCTAGGTCAGCTATGAGATATAAAGGCATTTGAAGATGAAAAAAAATCTGACAATCATGATGTTCTAACACTTTTTGTATGATATGACCTATACATTTCTAATTTTTGTACCAATATTTCATAACAGTCCCATACTCAGCAATATTTATTGAGTGCTAACTATGTTATAGGCACTCTGACACTGAGGAAAATATGAAAAAGACCAATATAGTCCCCGTGAATCACGCATCTATCTAAACACTAACAGCATTAGTGTTTGTTAGAACAAAGTATCTGGGTCACAAAAGTGCCGCTCATATTTCATTATTTGTATATTTTGTATTATTGCAATTTTCATGTTTTGTTCTATCATCAAATACACTCTTAAAAATTATGTTATTTTCTGGCCGAGCTCTTTGATATGGAGAGAGATGTAGATTATGTGGGTAGTCAGAGTTAGATTATGAATGAACTGCTAGAATGAAAGAGCAGACCTTGGGACTTCTGGTGAGGTTTTCAATGGACCACCTGAGCATCTCACTGTTCGTATAATGAGCATTGTGAAAAGAGCACTACTCTTTGCCATGAAACACAGCTGTGTAGTTTTGGGTAAATGACTTTAGGCCTTTTGTCTCCTATAAAAACACGAATTTCGGCTCTACTCTGCTCCAAGGATCGGTAACTCTCTGATTTATTTTTCCCATATAGTTGTTATTGCCATTCCTCTGTGGCTTCTGAAAAGTTTAAATTTAGTAGAGAGAATCGGCCGTCTAGATACAGAACTGTCCGTAAAGTCACGTGTCACTCCTATTCATTTCAGTGGCAAGAACATGAGCAGCAAAGTACATTTGCTAATTAACCAGGGTTTCTTTGTGTTTAGGCAAACAGGATTTGGGGCACTGGCCCGGCAGGATCACTGACTGTGAAAGTCTGTTTTAGCCACTGTTTCAGAAAGAACACTGAG
>NW_027533334.1:5237124-5325684 GCF_008692635.1 Crocuta crocuta | reverse complement strand
TTTTTTTTTTTTTTTTTTGCTGCTGCAGAGCATGAATAGTTTCTGCCTTAGCAGCTGGGGGACCCCTGGGGATAAAGGGTTTGCAATTCAGTCACCCTAGAAAGCCACCGGGGTGGTTAGGGAGTTTTCTTAGCTTGAAAATGTAAAGAGGAGTCAAGCAAGATGAAAAATATAATAATGTTATTAAAGTCCCCCCAACAAATACTGATGCTTTAAGAATTTCAGGATACTTTTTGGAGGGGAGCTCTAGTTGCTTCTCACCGGGGAACCTTGCGCATGTAATCCCTGACAGCACCAAATTGATGGCTCACTTCTTAAACCCTGGGGGAAGAAGGATGACAGGGGCAAATAAATATTAATGAGCCCATCTTGGGCATCAATATTTATAAAGAATTATTAATGTGTAAAAGACAGAGGGCGGGGTGGGGGGCATAGAGGGCATACTAGGCCACTAGCTGCTACCTGGCTGCAAAGGAATTCTTACCCCTCGCTAAAAGGCACCTTCCCAGGTCCCTGTTCTCTCCCCATTCCCATCCCTACCGGGCCTCGCCTCGTTATTTAGAGAGACAACCTCTTGTTTTTACAAAAGGTACATTTTGATTCCTCATAGCTGAATATCTCTTCCTCCCATCTTCATGGCAAATATTGAATCCAGGATGATTTTTCCTGTACCCCTGTGGATTCCCGAGTCTTCTGGTATCTGTCATGGCTGCTCAGGTAATGCAAGCATTTTTTAATATTAGCCTGAGTAAAACACAGTGTGAAGGTGAGTCTGGTGTTAATAAGATTAAATGTTATAAGGGTTGCCAGTAGGATTAAGTGAGTGAATGTATGTGAAGTTCTTAGTACAGCCTCAGACATATGGGAGGCATTGGTGCACTTTACTAGCAAATTCATCAGGGCTCTCACAGGAACCAGATGGCACGTTCAAACTAAATAATCCCAGGAGGGTTTAACAAAGGGTCTACAGGTGTTTACAAAGGTATGGCCCGCGTAACGAGGGTTAAGGATGAGGGATATTGCAGCGCTGTGGGGATACTGAAGGTAAAAGCCCTGAAAGAGTTAGGGCCAGGGAAGGGAGTGGTTCACAGAACCCAGAAAGGGCTGCAGGGATCGCCTCCCTGACCAGAGCGGTGGCTTTCCCCAAAGGAATACAGCCAGCCCACGTGATCTGAAGGGAGGGAGCACCACACCCTGGGGAACAAATGCTGCTCCCTGTCTCTCCTCCTTCCCCCCTCCCTCAATTCCTGCCAGTACCTCCTTTCAGCTGAACCCAACTAGAAAGGACAGGCAAGCAGAAACTACCCAGGAGAACTAACATTAAAATCTCACCTATTTAGGGGCACCCTGGTCTTCCAGTCGATTGACTCTTACTTTCTGCTCAGGTCTTAATCCCAGGGTCATGGGATCGAGCCCTATACTGGGCTACATACTCAGCATGGACCCTGCTTATGACTGATTCTCTCTCTCTCTCTCTTTCTCTCTCTCTCCCTCTCCCTCCCCCTCTCCCTCTCTCTCCCTCCCTCTGGCCCTCGCCCCCATGCATGTTCTCTCTCTCAAACAACAATAGCAACAATGATAATAATAATAAAATCTTACCTGTTCTGACTAGCTGAGGAGACATCAATCTAATCTAAGTCAATCTAAGTTAAAGAGACATCAGAACTACCGACTAGCCAATGAGACCCAGCATGGGAATCAGGAATGTTCTCTGGGTGGGGGGAGTGGGGGGGTCACCTCAGTAAATAAATAAGAAACCGCATTTAGTTAGTGCTTCAAGTTATATGTAAATAGTACATCTAACCCAAATGGGAGTTTGAAAACAATGTGTTCTCTTTCAGCAGTGTATGCTTTCTCTTTTATGTTGTTCATTTAGCAAACACAGATAATAAAACATTGACTCAGGGCTCTTTTGAATTCATCCTAATTTCTGATCCAGCTGAATCCCATTGAATAAAAATTCTCTTTTGACACATTTCAAAGATTCAATCAAATAATTCTGGGATATTCAAAACTTGGAATTTGTATTACGTTATGAGGGCTGCCACAACCGAATACTTGGAAATTGTACCGTCTCGTGCTTCTGGAGGCTAGCCGTCAGCGATCAAGCTGTCTGCAGGGCCATGCTCTCTCTAAAGGCACTAGTAAAGAATCTGTTCTAAGTCTCTTTCCTAGTTTCTGGCAGTTCCTTGACTGGTGGCGGCATATTCCAATCTTCACCCGTATGCAAATCTGTCTCTGTGTCCAAATTTCTCTTTTTTATAAGAACACCAGTTATATTGAATTAGGACCACCTGAATGAGCTCACTTTAGCTTGATTACCTCTGTAAAGAACCTATGTCCAAAGAAGGTCACATTCTGAGGTGTTGAGGGTTAGGCACCCCAACTTATCTTTTGGGGGGGCACACTTAAACTCCTAACAGAATTCTTTGGGCTAGCGTTTCCTCTTTAGGGCCGACAATGAGAGCTGGGGTTATCTCTGTGTCCCGCTTTTGTGAAAGAGAGCATCTACCTATGGGGAATGATAGCCTGCAGCTGGGGGCAGCTTCATGGAACATGGGGCCCCATGTGGGATGACTTCCTGATATTAAGAAACAAAGAATAAGAGCAAAATTAATATAAATCAGCCAGTTTAAAGGGAACCCAGGGTTGTCTGCGAGAAAGCAAAGCAGTCGCTGTCATAGTAGCAGTAGAGCACAGAGCCCCTTAGGGACTCGCAGAATGAAAGTCCCTCCTGGGCACTCATGGAAGCAGCCTTTGCCAGACCAGCCATCAGCGTCCCCCCGTAAAGCTTCCAGGGGTCCCCAGCACATCTAGGCCAAGTCAGAGCCTATGTGAAACAGTTTAGACCATCGATATCAAGACAACTTGAACATGGTTAGCCTGTCACTTTCTCACCAGCTTCTTGCCCCTAAAATCCTTGGTCAGTGACAAAAACAAAAACCAACTCATTTTCTCTCCCTCTTCCCGGTCCCCTCTGCCTCCTGCCCCTCCCCCACCTCCAGAATCTCCTACCTTTTCTCGTATGACTTCTCCCTTACTGTTAAGCACAAAATGAATGTTAATATTTCCCGGAATTTTGTCCTTGACCCATCCACTTTTCTTCTTTTGTGCAGCCCGAGGATAATCTTTCTCAGTGTCATGACTTCAGCCACAGTCTATATGCAGTTTCTCTGTTCTCCATGTCTGTGCCAGACAGAGCCCTGCTTTCTCTCTGTTAAACCACTTGCTACGGGGAATGTTTTCATCTCCTTCATCTCTTATTTGTCATTGTATTTCCTGGTGCCTCAGAATGATTGACATGATTGTCAGTCAATAAATATTTGCTGAATTGTACAGTACAAAACGACTCCAAAATATTTATCTTGACACTCCTCCCAGGCTTCAGATGCCTCCTTACATCTGCCATCTTGTCATTCCATAGGCTCCCTTGTGTTCGAAACTGGACCACTCCCAGCCTGCTTTGCTATCTTGGAATGGCCCAGCCATTGCCCTCACTGCACACACTGGAAACCTGAGAAGCCGTTCTTTACTCCTCTCCCCCACACCCTCCATTTTCAGTCAGTCATGAGGCCCTAAATATTCCTCACACTTACCCCTTCTCCAGTCTACCCCCCACTAGAAGGTGGGCTCCTGTGTCTATTTTGTTCACTTGCAGGATTCCTGGTACGTGCAATAGGTGCTCAAAAATATTTGTTCAATGCATGAATCCCGCTAACACTGTCTATTTCAGTTATCTGGGCTGCTTCACAAACCTACCCTAAAGCAACACTCATTTATTATTCTGATGGGTGGTTCGTGGGCTGGTCTTGCCTGGGCTCACTTAGCAGTTATTGGTAGAGAAATTGCTGGAGTGACTATCTGACTGGGACCCGGTTCTCATCATCCAGTAGGCCTGCCTGACTTCTGGGCAGCACAGGGGCCTCAGAATTCCAGGGAGAACCTGAAGCTGCATGGCCTCTAGAGGCCCAGGCCTGAAAGTCCCATAAGATCATGTCTGCTGCATGCCACTGATAACCGATAACCCGCCCCTCCCCCCCCCCAAGGACGAGGGCAGTCAAAGGTGTGAAGGATAAATGCCTCTTCATTAACGCCATATCACAAAAGGGTGTGAACACAGGAAGTCATGGGTCATTGGAGATCGACCACACCATCTCTCTCCTAGTTGCCGGCAGCAGCCTCCAACCTCCCCAGCTTATGCACCCTTCAGATCCGTTTTCCACATAGCTTCCAGAACCATCTTCCCAAAGCACAGATCAGACCCTGCTGTCATCTTCCTTCATTTTCTTCCAAAAGGTAGAAGCTGCCAAAAAGATAGCCCTTGACTAGCAAACGATTAGCTGTCATGACGGCTCCATCTACCTTCCAGTGACAGTATTTTGGTGCCGTGCAGAAGGTAATGCACGGACACGCGCACCCACTGGCCCGCTCAGGACACGGCAGCGAGACACCCCCACTGAGTGTGGCAGTGGCAGCCTGCAGTTGCTTTTACAATTTGGCCATCTCTCCATTTTGACTGTGAGCTGAAATCTTACAAAATGTGGAGTCGCAAGGGGGCCAGCTGAACAGAAGGGAGGGTCCGCGCATGCACGTGCGCGCACACACACGCACCCGCACCAGGCAGTTGAGAAAAGGCAAACCTATGGGAAGAAGGGTGGGAAGGGGAACGAAGCTGGGATCTTTCTCCCTCCTGCTTCAGTTCTCTTTCAGTAACTAAGAACATCCACGAAGCTGGAGTTAGTGAGAATGTGCGCTTTCCTTATCTTTTTATTCGTTGTTAATTTCGATTTACGGATTGTCAGTGTTTGAAAGATATGGCAGGCATCGTCAGCGCTCTTGCTAACGAGCTTCTTAGCGCCAAGTTGCCATCATTAGCATCTTGGGGAAGTACTTCCCCAGCACCCACCAAATGCTCCCGTGTAGCGTTGCCTAGTTTTGTTTCTGCACAGGCTGTGTCCTCAGAGCACCCAGCAGGAGATTAAACGGAGGCAGGGATGGCCGAAAGTGCAGGAAAAGCATCTCCTTGCCCGCGCATGGTTCAGGGTTCCAAGCTGCAAGATTAAGGAGGAATGGCAGATGGCTCTTGTTCACAGGGAAAATTTGCACGAGCAAGTGCGCAGAAGGGGGATTCGGCTCAAAATGCACCCCCTCCAACCTTTTCCTGTAGGCCTCAGCACCAGGGGGCACTTAGAGGTTCTCATTGTTCTGAACATAATGAAGGAGGGGAGGGTGTTAGCGGTTTAAATGATGAAATAGGTGTGGATCTAGGACAATGGGGAAAACCAGAAAAAAGGAGGTGCACTGGGGACAATCAGGATGGGGACCCAGAGCCAGGGGTCCTGTGTTTTAAGCCTTGGGTGTTTCCCTATCTCTCCTGGCAAGGTGATGGGAGCTAGAATGCCCATGTGGTGGCCACCAAGACAGATAGCCCTGGGGCTTGAGAAATCTGGGACCTTGGAAGACAACAGACATCCGGCCAGGAAGGAATGGAATTGGGATGGCGGCCCCAGACATATCTGCCAGCTGACTCTGCTTTGCTCCTGCCTGTAACCAGAATCTGAGATAGGATCTTGGTGAGTGGGGATGCCAGCTCCCACCCAGAGAAAAAGGCTTTCTAACGTAACCAGGGTCTCTTGCTGTACCCGGTGGGTACCATGACCTACCGCCCCTAGAGTGGCCCCAAGGTCCACCACCAGAGGCCCCTCATGCCTCCGTTAGCAGGAGGTCCGCACTGTCCCTTGTCAGGTCATCCTCCACGGAATCTCAGAGCCTGGGGGGCTTCCCCAGTACAAGGGATCAGTCCTACCATTCCTACTTCATGGGAAGAAAGCGTAAGTCTGGTCATCCCATCGAAGAGACCCCTTCTCTGCTGTTTTTGCCACTGCATGGCATCACTAGAAGACCATCATCCCCACACTTGAAGAAAACCCCCACATCTTCAGCAAACTGCCAGCTTCACGTGGCAGGGATTTCGGGGCAGGACTCACTCTCCTCCCTCTGCTCCAGAGCCACAGCCCCACCCTGCATGTTTCCATAGCAGGCTCCTTACGTATTTTCAAGTCATCTCGACATCCACTATGGGACTCAAATTCATGACTCCAAGATCAGAAGCCTCATGCTTTTCTGACTGAGCCAGCCAGGTCCCCCTCCATAGCAGGCTTCGTAATCACACCTCTTTGACAGCCCTTTCCACATAGCCTTGCTATTGTTTCTCTAAATATCTCGTTCTCTGTCATTCAGGGGTCTTGGAACTTGTATAGTGCCTGATGTATATTGTAAGTGTTCGTTGAATGAATTAGTGAAAGAACGTTACTTTAAGAAATATCTAAAATCCCAACTTATATTTATATAGACCTGCAAGCGAGTAAAGGCGGAATATAGACAAAAAAAGTAGGCTAAAATCTTGAAGTTACATAGGGAGCATCAAAAGACGTTATTTCCTTCCCTTGCTTTGATAATTAGAAAAATATATGTTCAAATATTTTTAAAGAGATAGATGGCTTCTTCAATCCTCTGCAGTTATCCATTAGAGTGGCTACTATGATTTTACATGAGGAATTTGAGGATCAGTTTGGTTAAGTGACTTGATCAAGGTCACACAGCTAATGAGTGGAGGAGATAGGTCCTGTACTGAGTCTCTCTGCCTCCAAGTCTCTTTCCACTAGGTCACACCGATTTGCTTATGACCCCTCACATAAAACTATTGATTAGTTTGCTAATTTAAGCTCCTAGCCTAAGGTAGGCACTGTTTTAGGAATTATGAATAGAAGGACACACAAAAAAATCTATACATTCTGCCTGGTGGGTCAGAGAAGGCTTACAGAGCAATAGCTTCTGAGCTAGGCCTGCCTCTCCTGATTAAGCCAGTAAATCCCCTTTTCTTTTCTTTTTTTTTTTCAATTTTCTATTTTTTTAAATGTTTTTATTTATTTCTGAGAGAGACGGGGGGGGAGAGAGAGAGAGAAAGAGAGAGAGAGAGCCCGCATGAGCAGGGGAGGGTCTAAGAGAGAGAGAGAGAGACAGAATCTGAAACAAGCTCCAGGCTCTGAGCTAGCTGTTGGCACAAAGCCTGATGTGGGGCTCGAACCCACGAACCATGAGATCATGACCTGAGCCAAAGGCAGACGCTCAACCGACTGAGCAACCCAGGCACCTCAGTAAATCTCCTTTTCAACATAAGCTAGCATGAGCAATGATATGTAACTTTCATCTGAAAGTTTCCTCATACATGTTATGTGGATGTAGCAGAATTTTTTTTTTAAATGTTTTATTTACTTTTAGGAGAGAGAGAGAGACAGTGTGAGCAGGGGAGGGTCAGAGAGAGAGGGAGTCACAGACTGAAACAGGCTCCAGGCTCTGAGCTGGCAGTCAGCACAGAGCCCGATGCGGGGCTCGAACCCACGAACCACGAGATCATGACCTAAGCGAAAGTCGGACGCTTAACCGACTAAGCCACCCAGGCGCCCCTGTAGCAGAATTTTTTAACCAGTCTAATATTGTTGGACATTTAGGTTGTTTCTAAAATTTGACTATTAATAATAAGATTATGATGAACATTTTTAAAAAAAAATTTTATTTTTAATTAATCTCTACACCCAATATGGGGCTCAAACTCACAACCTTGAGATCAAGAGTCACACCCTCCACTGACTGAGCCAAACAGGCGCCCCTATAATGAACCTTTTACCATATGCATGTTTGTACATGTCTCAAAGGGTCAGAGGATATGTCTTTTTTAAAATATATTTTAAAAATTTTGTTAATGTTTATTTATTTTGGAGAGAGAGAGAGACAGAATGTGAGCTGGGGAGGGGTAGAGAGAAAGAGGGGGAGACAGAACCTGAAGTAGGCTCCAGGCTCCACGCTGTCAGCACAGAGCCTGATGCAGGGCTCGAACCCATGAACTGTGAGATCATGACCGAAGTGGAAATCGGACACTTAAATGACTGAGCCACCTAGGCACCCCATCTTTGATCTCTGTTACCATATTGCCTTCCAGAAAGATTTATCAATTACTCTTCCACCATAATTGCAACAGAATGCCAATTTGTCCCCAATAACCTACTTCCTGCAAGGTCCTGTATAAGGATCAGGATAATATGCATAAAAATACTTTACAAATAGTAAATTTTTACTCATTATCAAAGAGCTTTTCTCTTAAGAAGGAAAACTGTCATATTTTGAATGCTTCCTATGTGCTGGGCACTATACTAAGGACTTCACATGCATCATGCTTTTTAAACTTCGTAACTCTGAGAAAGGGACTATTTTTTTTTTATTGAAGTGTAACTGACACACAATATTTTATTAGGTTTGTGTGTGTACAACAGTGATTTGACTTTCGTAAACGCTGAAAACCAGTCACCACAATAAGTCCAGTTACCATCTGTCACCTATCAAAGTTAATTCAAGATTATTGACTGTATTTTGAAAGGAACTATTAGTATCCTCATTTCGTAGGGGAAAAAAAAGGCTCATAGAATTGAAGTAATTTGTCCAAGGTCAAGTGCAAAGTCAGCATTGGAACCCAGATCAGTCTGATTACTGAATCTCACTCTGACCATGACTTATGTTAAGTGGACTGTGGAAGTATGAAATAGTGGGGGGCGTCAGACACATACATAGTTAATAACACCACCAGGCAGAGTTTGGTACCGGGCAAGTTAAACAGATGGATATGTGAGGTAAATGTGTGCCTCAGCTAGGGTGCGCCAGTCCCGGCTCTCTGACAGCAGGTGAAGGTGAAGAAACAGGTAGCCTGGCAGATAATACTCCTCCAAGACATTTCTCCCTCATTTCTTTTCCACCGCCAGGCACACCCTGATTCAGTGTGGACGTCCCCACCTCACCAGACACAGTGCTGCGGATGGGCCAGAACTCCCTACATCTCATCTTCATCAAAATTCCCTGGTTCACTAAAAAACCCAGAAGCTGTTAAGTTTCCTACTTTTTCTTAATAGTAGTTAATGATTACACAGTTATTACCCCCAAAAAAGACTAGTTTTCCCCCCTATCTACTCCCCTTGTATTTTTATTCAAATCAAAAAGCCTCACTTAATTATAAAAGTAATTCATGTTTATGCTACTGCAAAACGAGAATATGAGTCAAATACACCAATTACATTTCTCTCCTTTTAGCATCTATCCAGATACTTTGAAAACTGTCTTTGGAGACAGTCAACTGGCTTCTGGTCTCCTCCCAGACTGGCACTCAGGTGCCCACATCCCAACTCACAGCGGTCGGTAAGCATAGATCTGCCTTCCCAGGCTGTGGGCCTGAGGCCCTGGACACACCTGCTGCACTCCCATGTCAGCCCTCTGGGGCGAAGCGGGGTGAGCTGCCAAGGTGACGTGGGACTTCGCAGCTTCCTGGTGAAGAGATACAGGGACTCTGCCAGTTTACACTTATGACCCTGGATCAGCTTCTAAATCTGTTTCCTCGTCTGCAAATCAGTGATAAATTACATTCTCGGAGACTTTGTGCAGATTAAATGAGATACGGTGTATCACACTCTGTGCCCTGTACTCGGCACATATGGTGTTCGAAGCCACATAGGTGGCTTCACGCTGGGAACTAAAAGGGAAAAGATGTCCTTTTGGGACCGCTGTCTCGAACTCGCAAACGGCTCTGCCTCTCCACTCCCTGGGCTCCATATTCCTCTGACCCCTGGGAAGCGGAAGATAGCAATGAAGGAGACCATACCAGCCCTCCTGACAGTCTCAATGCCATCACAACAGATTCAAGCACTGTCGCGTAGCTGCACTCTGCCCCAGCTGCCTGTCTTTGCTACGACCTTCGTTCCTGCTTCTATCATGTGTTTTCCCCTAGAGCAAACCCAGCGCCATTTCTTGTTCTTTCTCTCACTCGGCCTCCTGTATGGCGACTGCGTGAACAACAGTTAAAGTTGCAGGATTTAAGAAAAAGAATGAGAAAGCATGAAAATGATGGATTCATACCCATTTGCACATAAGAAGCCTCGGCTTTCATCAAAGCCGAAGGTGAAAGAACATTCCTAATCTGCTTTGAATGATTTGAAGTTACATCCTTATAACAATAGAGTTAATAAAAGACTGTACAATTCACTCTATTTTAGGCCAGACGTTCTCAAAGCATGCTGTATAGAATACCGGTTCAGAAGAATGTTAGTGACCTGTCATTAAAGAAAATCCCTTGCTAGCAGAACATGGGAGAGGGTGGGCTAAGCAAAATTTAAATTGAAGGACTCTCTCAAGGCCACAAGATGAAAACTGTACACTGTCTCCAAGGTGGGTTATAGTGTGTCATGTTTTCCAAATTGGATTTCAAGTGCTGTTTGTGAGGAACAGCTCAGAGGATTTGCGTTCTTCTCCATCCACTTTGGAATACAGATACAAATCCAAGGAAGATCACATTTAACAATTGTTCTAGAAGCCGAAGTGAGGCTGCGAATGACATACTTACTTGAAGACAGAGAAGCTGTTCTTCAGTTGCCAGACAAGAGGGATTTAGGAGGAAAGGGAGGGGAATGGTTAGCCCTGGGCCCCCCAATCAAACTGGGGCAGCAGGTTTTGGGCACACAGCGGCACCTACGTAAAGAGCTCTTTTGCCCTGGATGGTTGTCACCGAAGGGAAAAATAAAATGTGCCCTAAAGAGAGCATATGCTACAATATGCTGCATAAACATGGCCCAGTAGAGGGGGCTGAGGAGCATGGCGTGGGATATGGTTGGTGGGGGGGGTACATTCCTCTTTAGCTTTTTGGAAATCGGGTAGAATTACAGGAAGGAACTAAGTCCGTGCCATCGATGACTAAATAAAAGGTCCAACTATATATTTCTGCAACATATAAAAATCACAATTTCTTCAACCGCATGGAAAAAAAGAAGAAAACTAGGAGTGCTTCAGTTTTGCCTCCTTTAGACTTATAACCACTACACCTGAGTAACGTGTACTTCTCTCCCCTCCACCCTCCACGTGTCAGTCATGCTATTCCTACTCATGAGGCCTGTGTCCTTGGCCACAGGCTTTCCCCCCACCTCCGCCTCATGCCAGGCTCAGACAGCCTCGGTTTGGGCTATTTCACTTGTCTGTGGCAGCAAACGAACACATGTATTCATTCGTGCATCAAACTGAAGAGGAGTCTGGATTCAGGCCTAGCTTGAGCAGAGTGAGGGGGCCTCACCCAAGGCCATGAGGACCCAGGTCTCTCTGCTGCATCTTTTGGCTCCACTCTTCCATGTGCTGGCTGGCTCCATACTTGAGCTCCACAGCATGGCCAGATGGCTGTGGTCCCCCAGGTCCAGCAGCACAGTGGTCCCTTCCCCAGAAGCCCCTGCAGCAGTCCCCACTGAACCTCACTGGCTCTGGTTGGGTCCAGTCGCTGAGCCAACATAAGCATTCCTATCTGCTCCTTGATGACCTTGCCCTCCACCCAAAATGTTATGAATCTTTCACTCAGTGATTACTCGGATGTCCCAGTGCCTCTGTGTCTTGGTGAACATCCCTATATTTTAAGCAAGTTACAAATTATTCTAACAAAATAATAAGAGTCATAAATGATACCTGAAGAGGGTGAACACAGGTGGTTCAGGGTCATGAAGGCCTGGCCCTGGAGGCACTGCCTGGATGGAAGGCACTCGAGGGTGATCCTCCACCACGGGCCAGATGGCATTAGGGACCCTCTTCACATGCTGCAGGAGAGTAAGGGCTTTCGGCTCTGCAGACCAAATCTGATGGAAACAGTAGACATGGGGTCTTGGGTCAAACT
The DNA here is from genome assembly GCF_008692635.1 of Crocuta crocuta. Classification (NCBI taxonomy): domain Eukaryota; kingdom Metazoa; phylum Chordata; class Mammalia; order Carnivora; family Hyaenidae; genus Crocuta; species Crocuta crocuta. The sequence goes on along the minus strand of NW_027533334.1, from coordinate 5,313,938 downwards.
AGCAATGCGGTAGGAGTCTCTTCCTTGTTTTGGTACCTTTCCCTCCGTTTCCCTGATCTTTGGAATATTCTACAGCTTTCAGCTTTACTTTTCAACCATTCCCTGGTGGTTCGTTATAGGCTAACCAGGCCAATGTGCATAATGCACTGGTGTGAACTTTGGGGCTAGGATTATGTTCTAGATTCGCTCAGGCTCGGTTCCGGGCCAGCAATACCAGACTGTCACTGGCCCGATATTGACACCAGCAATATCAGGGTCCCAGCTTCATCTGGTTGGGTGGCTGCTGTCTCCCCCTACCCTACACTTCTCAACTCACCAGCATCCTTTCTCTTTCACCTCACCTCTGTCAACCTCCCCCCACCTCCCCTGCCTGCCATGCATCCCTCTAGGAGTGTAAAACAGGGTCTCACTGAGAGGTTCCCCGGCTATTGGTGACAGAGGACATTACACTACCCTGCGGCCTTTGCAGTTAAGGCCTCGGAGAGGTGGGCAGCCCAAGACCTCCCTATCCCTCACTCCCATTCCTCCTGCTGGCAGCACAGCATGTAGATAGACATGCCAGGCTCCCCCACACCCACCTCTGTCCCGTTGCCTTAGCAACGAGACTGAGAAAGTTGGGTTTCTTGGTATCCAGGGTTACACTGTGCTCAGAGGAACAAATGGATCTCTGGTTGGTTCACTGAGAGGTTTCAACTGCATACAGGTGCATACGGTGACACAGCGAATCTGGGTCTGATCACAAGATTCCCTGTCGTTTGTGTGACTAGGACTCAGGGTTCTAACTAGGATCATTTGCAATCAGCAGAAAGAGTGGCTTTCTTTCTCCCCAGGAGTAAGGAAAGTGGTTCTCAAAGGCAGGGGTGAGAACGGGGGAGAGAGTTGACAGAAAGGGAGGATGAATGTTGTTATTTAATTTTTATTCAATCATAGGAATTTTTTAATTTTTTTTATGTTTTTTATTTACTTTTGAGAGTCAGAGAGAGACAGCGTGAGCAGAGGAGGGTCAGACAGAGGGGGAGATACAGAATCCGAAGACGGGCTCCAGGCTCTGAGCTGGCTGTCAGCACAGAGCCCGCTGTGGGGCTTGAACCCACGAACCGTGAGATCATGACCTGAAACCGAAGTCAGACGCTTAACTGACTGAGTCACCCAGGCGCCCCAAGTCATATGAGTTTAAAAAAAGGATCCTGCATCTTTGCCCTTTATAGCCCATATCCCTGAGTGGGTTTTGGGTGGTCCCACAGACCATCTCCCCCAAGACAGCCAGCAACTTAAGCTTGTAGTCAAGGGACACACATAGCTCACCCCAGACACTCCTCTGAGCAGAGACAGCAGGCCTCAAACCCACAGTCCTCTGTTGTCTCGGCCCTGCTCTGCCTTCCCTGCTCTCTCCTGCCATTGGGGAAGCTGCCTGGGGCCCAGCTCTACCCGGGTTGTGGCCCCTCGGCCACGCTCAACCACAGGAGTATCTCAGCTGAGTTCCTGCACACGCTCCCCAGGCCCTCGGGTCCAGGGTGCCTGGTCTCTAGCTTGGCTCGGGACAGACAGCCCTTGGTGATTTTCAGAGCAGTCCCACAGACATCTCATGTGACACTGCAAAAATCCAAGGAGGAGGAATTTACAGTTTATCCGGCCCACGTCGCAAGGGAGCAAACAGGACTTGGAGCAGCCCCCCCTAGCAGCCTGGGCCCTGCGCTCATGGCCTGGGCTCCTCCTCTCCCTATCTCTTAACGCCATGACCTGGGAATGGGGTCCTGCAGAAGGCACATTTGCCATTCGGTTTTGAAGGAGATTTGCATACCCATTTTACCTGGCATTCTCGCAGAGAAACCGGAAGACATTAAAAACAATCCCACCAGCTCTAGTATCATAGTTCTCAATAAAAAGTTCACGGTCAGGGTGTCTGGATGGCTCAGGCGGTAGAGCATGCAGACTCTTGATCCTGGGGTTGTAAGTTTGAGCCCCACGTTGAGGGTGGAGCTTACTTAAAGAAATAAAATCTTAGGGAAAAAAAAAGGAGTTCATGGCCACAATGACAATATTTTCCAAGCTAAGAAAGCAGGATATGTGGTCTTACCCATGGTTCTTGCTAATTTTGGAACGTGGTTTTATGAAAAAGAAAGCTCATCAAATTTAAATCTCATTCAGCTATACATGTAACCAACTGTCATCAGTGGAAAAAATAAAATGGCTTGGATCAGAATTAGGCCAGAAAGTTGGGGCCAGTTGTGGCTGCTTGATAATGCTCTGAGGTATGAAGTCACACTTAACTCATTTATTTAAAATCACATTCTTTTTTTATTCCAGGAAGATTAAGGTGATTTATAAACAACTTCTATTAATCCTTTTGTGAATACTGAAATCAAGTTTAATAGAAATCGATCACTTACTAGCCTCTTTCTAAGAAAACTGGCAGGATTAATATTTAAGAGGAATGGCATACCTCTGATCATTAAGTATACCCTTTTTAAAAATTCAGATTTGGAAATCAGTAAAGTCAACAGTTCAAACATGAAAAGAAAAATGATCTTTGATTAATGTCATGATCCATTTTTGTTTCAAAGCTTTTAAAGAAGGGGCGCCTGGGTGGCTCAGTCCGTTAAGCATCCGACTTCAGCTCAGGTCATGATCTCACGGTTTGGGAGTTTGAGTCTCGCATCCAACTCTCTGCTGTCAGCATGGAGCCTGCTTCGGAACCTCTGTTCTCCTCTCTCTCTCTCTGCCCCTCCCCTGCTTGTGCTCTTTGTCTCTCAAAAAATAAACATTAAAAAAAATAAAAAGCCTTTCAAGGAAATTTTCTCTTTGTTTTCAGAGTTGTTGTTATTGTTTTTCTTCTGGTTTCCTTTCAAGGAAGTTGCAGAAGGCTTTAAGAAACATGTAGGTCAGGCAAATGTCTAGAATTTCCAAGAATGAGATTGTAAATTGTTTGCCACCAGAACTCTCCTCACAAGAAAAGCTGGTGACAACAATGTGCCAGGGACTTTATTTTCTGACAAATAGAAATAGTGAAGTTTTAGTATTGATTTGAAAAAGCAATGCTCCAGAAACATGGAAACACAGCAGCCAAATCATTTCTTCTAGGTTTTAAAATTAATAAAAACCTAATTACAGTATAATTTTATTACATTTTTACATTGCCTGTAAAATTACAATTACACAAATATGAAAACAGCCTTCTGTTACTTGACTGCTCTCATTTTATGCTGCTCTTGGGACAATTTATCTTTAAATGTAACACTAAGCAGCTTTAAGTTGCCTCTTTTACAACATCAACAAAATTAAGCTCCCTGGGTCTTAATCCAGAGTATTTCATGAGAAAATATTCTTCAGATTGAATAAGTGTTTTATGGATTTAAAGGGAATCGAAATACACAGAATCACATGATAGTTTTATTTTAAAATAAGATTTGCATTCTCTCTGCAGGTGATTATAAAAAAAAAAAGAATGGAAACTCAGAACCACACATATGGAAGCTAAAGCTCTGTGTACTTCACACCTTAAATACACATTTGTTCTTGCTTAACCTTAAACATTGTAAATTACCCACCAACACATCTAGTGTCATTTGCGGTCTCGTGCCCAGGGGCTTAAGTTTCTTCCCACTTTGGCGAAGCCCTGTGTGAAACCTACTCACACAAATATTCAGAAACTCGCAAAGTGTGTACAAGATAGTTGCCTCTTCCCTGCATCTGACTCCCGTTAAGGATTTCCGACCCTGAGCACCTGAGACCCAGTCTTTTCGGGAGTCCAGGCCTGAGGTCATGAAACTGCTTCCTAGAGAAACCATACACCAGAGAGAAATCTGGTACAGAAAGTATCCAAGTGGAATCAGATTCCCCAAACAGCCACCAGATTCTCCCAGATTTGACTCTACGACCGACACGACCGACAGCAGTTAAAATGGGTCACAAACACAGCTTGCATTACAAAAGCGACCAGATTTTGGGCACCACACCAGGCCCTTTCTTCTCCCTTTTTTCTCCCCCGCACTTTATCTTTGGCCGGGCTACACACCAGCACAATTGGACCTTTGTTCTGCTGCCCACCCAACAGTCAGTGGGGCTTCCTATTCTTGTGTTTCTCCTCCATCTGCACAAAACCCGGCCCTCCTCCTACCCTCTAAATCAAGATTCATGCCGTGGGCAGCAGCTTTGCTAATAGAACTTGAACTTGAAGGATGAAAGAGGAAAGAGAATTGAGTTGCCTTTTGAGGGGTTAATTGAACTTAATCCCGGATGGAATGAATGGCTTGAATGTCACTGCCCTCCTTCTCTTCCCGTCCCCACACTCCCGTGCCCAGTGCTGTGATGCTTGGTTCCTGACACGCTGTCCCAGTGCCAGCTTCTTCACAGAGACTTTGCACAGCACATTTGTTCTCTCCGATCTGCACTTCCTGGTTCAGTCAGTTATTTGTCCGTGGGTTCAACACATTTACTGATCTCTTCCCGTGGGGCCAGCCATTGTGCTGGGATGCAAAGATCCTTTCATTCAACCCACCAATTATCAATATTTGTTGGGCTACTATTCTGTGTTCTAGGTGCCAGTTACACAGCAGAAAATACAGCTGCCTTCATGGGGCTTATAATTTATGGGGAGTGTGGCGAAGACAAATTTACAAATTATGTACATAAATCATATGCTATGTTAGGTGAGTGCCTGAAGAAAAACACGCCTGGGAGATGGGAGTGTTGGGAGGGGGTACCACAACTTAAGACTGAGTGGTTGTGGGGGAGGGGTGGTGGGTGGCTGAGTTGGTTATGGAATCAACTATCGATTTCAGCTCAGGTCATGATCCCAGGGGTGGAGTCCAAGGTTGGGCTCTGCGCTGAGCAAGTAGCCTGCTTGAGATTCTCTCTCTTTCTCTCTCTCTCTCTCTCTCTGCCCCTCTCCCCCACTTGCGTGTGGTCTCTCTCTAGAATAAAATAAAATAAAATAAAATAAAATAAAATAAAATAAAATAAATGAGGTGGTTAGGGAAGGGCTCACTGTAATGATGACATCAAATAAAGATCTGTGGGACGTAAGGGAGCATGCGGTGTAGATGTGTGGGGCAGAACCCTGTAGACAAAGGAATAGCCATGCAAAGGCCCTGAGGCACAAGAGTGTTTGGGAAGACTGGTGAGGCTCAGTAATGCGGATGGGACTGCTTAATGAGGAGGAGAGTAGTGGGAGGTGAGATCAGGAAGTAAGGGGTAGAGGCAGATCGTATAGGTCTTACAGGACATGGGAAGCACTTTGACTTCAAGTTGGAGTGAAAGGAGGCGCTGTTTGAAGGTTTGGGGGCCGAGGAGTGCCATAATCTGCTGGGGTAACAACTGACTGGGTGGGGGTCGGGGGTGGCCGAAGCAGGAAGATCCGCGGAGGCCCCCACAGTAGGAGTGAGAGAGGGGTGTCGGGCAGCAGGCAGGGGTGGCCAGGCGGTGGGGCGCATCGGAAGTCCAGATATATTTTGAGGATGGAGCTGACAGGACTTGCTATGGATCCGACTCGGGACGAGGAACCAAGGAAGGGAGGTAGGCCTCTGGTTTTAGGCCTGAAATCTGGGACAATAAGAACAAGACGCAACACGTGCCTTCAAAGAGCTCACGGAGTAACGAGGGCCCTGGTGGCGGGAGTGGTCGCTGTCCCCACGCGAGGCTGTGGGGAAGTCGGTGCAGGACGCCTGGGAGCAGCCGGGCCGGCGGCCGCGGGGTCACCAGGTGGCCGAGGCGGGGAGGCCGTTCCAGACTCGGAGCCCACCAGGGGCCTGGGGCTCCAGGCATGGTGGCTGCACAAGGCGCCAACGATGGCCTCGGTGCCGCCTACCGACGCGACAGTCCCTCTCCTGACGTCTTTGTAGAAGCCAAACCAGCTTTTCCACCGCTTCCTGCAGCAGGGACGAACCACGTGACAGTCATGGCCAATGACACGTAAGCTCGTGTGGGTGGGGCTTTGTGGCGGAAACGTGCCCCACGCCCTACGGCAGGAACCGGGTCTGGCCGCTGGGGCGGCTGGGGCTGCTTCCTGGAACAGACACGCAGTGCCAGCAAGCCGCGTGCACCTTCGAGCTGGCAAACCCACGTGCTACGTCAGGAGGGTGAAGCGGGCAGGTGGAAGAACGAGTCCTGATGAGGGTGAGCTGTTGCTCGCACTCCGATGGCCTGCTTCTAGCCCTCTCCCGGGTGGTGCCATGAAAGGTCTTTGCTTGCGGAAGCCTCTGTTCGTTGGATGTTCTGTACGTGCCCAGAGCATTTCTAAGCAATGGAGCCAGAGCCTTGCAGACCTTGAGGGTTGCTCTGACTTGTGGGCGACGGGGAACCCGCTGCAAGGTTTATGGGGCGGTAACGTGATCTGATGTTTATTTTAGAAAAATCTGGCAGCAACGTGGAGCGGGACTGGAGACTGGAGGCAGGGAGGCCCAAGTGCAAGGGACTGACCAGAGGTGTGGAGGGCCCTGTGTGCCAAAAGCTGGAAGACTCTTAACTTTGGGCACTCCTTCCATGCCTTCTCTAAGTTCTCTCTACTTGTGGGAGAAGCAGGAGAAGGAGCAAGAAGAAATTTCTAGTCATTGCCCTTTCTTTCTCTAGAAGTTCCTATGCTACATAACAAATTATACAAATATATATACAAATGCAGCAGCCTAAAGCCACACCCAGTCATTATTTCAGGATCTCCAGTGGGGTCCAAAGTCCAGGTGTAGATGGGCTGCTTAGGGTCCCATCAGGCTGAAATCCAGACATCAGCTGCATGTGATCTCAGCTGGAACTGAGGGTCCCCTTCCAATTTCATTCAGTTAGTTGGGAGAATTCAGTGCTGGGTCTTATAGGACTGAGGCTTCTGCTTTCTTGCAGCCATCAGCTCCTGGAGGCCTCCCCCACGTCCTTGTCCTGTGCTCCCATAAGCAGTTCTCAACATGGCGGTTTCTTTCCCTCTTTGAGGCCCGTAGGACAAATCTTTCTTGCCAGTCCAGCTAAGATCAAGTTGTATGTAACACAAAGGAACCACGGGCATGACTATCCCATCACGTTCCCAAGTCCTGTTCATATAAGAGAAAGGGATTAGACAGGGCGTGTATACCATGGGGGTGGGAATCTTGGGGGCCATGTGGAATGCTGACCACTCTACCCATTATTCTCTTTTCCTCTCCTTTGCTTCTACTCTCTGCACTCATGTGGGACCTAATCTCTATGTAGTTCCTACCTCTGGGAGGTCTATGGTATAAATAAAAGTGTCTAATTTACTGCCCAGGAACTTTATGATTGTGTTTCACAGACTGAGTATTGGATGCTGCCAACTGGTTGAGATGGAATATTTCATGTAGCAGTGCAATGCATCTGTCTATATGGAGGCCCCAAATGGGATTGTGTGAACACATGTCCAACTATAGGAAATAATTGCTGGTTTATAACTTAAAAGGAATTGTATTTGTCTTCAAGAACAATTGAGGAAAGAATACACAATGGGAAAAAGAGTCTCTTTAACAAATGGTGTTGGGAAAACTGAGGGCAACATCCAAACGAATGTAATTGGACCACCTTCTTACACCATGCACAAAAATAAACTCAAAATAGATTGAAGACCTAAATGTGAGACCCCAAACCATAAAAATCCTGGAAGGGAGCATAGGCAGTAATGTCTTTGACATTGGCCATAGTAACATTTTTCTAGATAGGTCTGTGAAGCAAAGGAAATAAAAGCAAAAATAAATTATAGGGACTACATCAAAATAAAATGCTGAAGGAAACATCAACAACAAAACTAAAAGGCAACCTACTGAATTCGTAAATGATATATCCAATAAAGGGTTAGTATTCAAAATACATTAAAAATGATACACTTCAACACCCCCAAAAATGAATAATCCAATTAGAAATGGGCAGAAGACATGAACAGACATTCCTCCAAAAAGGATACACACATGGCTAACAGACACATGAAAAGATGTTCAACATCACTCATCACTACGAAAATGCAAATTAAAACTACAATGAGATATCACTGCACACCTGTCGGAAAGGCTAAAATAAAAAAAAAGAAGTAACATCATGTTGACAAAGATGTGGAGTAAAAGGAACCCTTGTGCACTATTGGTGGGAATGTAAACTGATGCAGCCACTCTGGAAAACAGTATGGAGCTTCCTCAAAAAGTTGAAAATAGAACTACCCTGTGATCCAATAATTACACTACTGGGGATTTGCCCAAGAACTAAAAAAACACCAATTCAAAGGGATGAACGCACCTCTGTCTTTACTGCAGCATTATTTACAATTGCAAAATTATGAAAGCAGCTCAAGTGTCCATCAATTGACAAATGGATAAAGAAGATGTGGATAAAGGGATCCATACAATGGAATATTATTCAGCCACAAAAGTAATGAAATGGTGCCATTTGCAATGGCACGGATGGAGCTAGAGTATAATGCTAAGCAAAGTAAGTCAGTCAGAGAAAGATGCATACCTTATGATTTCACATATACGAGGAATTTAAAAACAAAACATAAAAGCAAAGGGCGAAAAGAGACAAACCAAGAAACAGACTCTGAACTATAGACAACAAACTGATGGTTGCCAGAGGGGATGTGGGTGGGGGATGGGTGAAATAGGTGATGGGGATTAAACAGTGAGTACACTTATCATCATGAGCACTGAGTCATGTGTGGATTTGTGGCATCACTGTATTGTACACCTGAAACTAATATAACATCATATGTTAATCCTGTAATTAAAAATCTTAATTTAAAAATTAAATTAAAAACTTTTGTTTCTATCTTTAAAAAAATCAGAAAGAAGAGACTGTGTGGGGGTTAAACTGAAGGCAGAACTTCCAGCTTTTAGGACTTAAATAAATTTTGTCTAGAAATCGAGGGAGTGCTGACCTACCCTGGACAAAGCACACACCTTCCTTGGGCAATTGCCTGGATCTTTGCATGGGCGAGGGACGCCTGGGCATTGCTTCTTCAGAATTTAGCTCTTGAGGTGTTGCTGCCTGGATTCTGACCAAGGTTTCCAAATGAGGCAGGAAGCTATCGGCACAAAATGGCCACATTGTTTTGTTTTAGAATCTTTGTCTACATACGTGGGCGAAGAAAGCACCACAGAAAGCCTGGGAATGTGTAAGGGAAGCAACTTAGCACAGTGGGAAACACCATGGGCACTGGCCCAATTCCTGTGTTTAAACACCTACTTTGCCCTTGACTTGAGAAACTTTTAAAAAAGTGATACAACTTTATTTCATTCGCTGTTACACTGCTACAATTTAAATATGAGTACCAATCTCTCTTTTTTGACTGAGGTATAATTAACATAGAACAGTATATTAGTTTCAGGTGCACAAAGTAATGATGATATTACCTGATGATATATATATGCTACAACGTGATCACACAATAAATTAGCATCCATCACCTCACAGAGTCACAGTTTTTTTTCTTGTGATAAAAACCTTTACGTTCTACTCTCTTAGTAACTTCCAAATATGTAATACAGTATTGTTAACTATCCTCGCTATGCTGTACATCCCATCCCCATTTAAGGAAGATTTTGTAAAAAATATTTAATTTTGAGAGAGAGAGAGAGCATGAGCAGGGGAGGGTCAGAGAGAGAGGGAGACACAGAATCTGAAGCAGGCTCCAGGCTCTGAGCTGTCAGCACAGAGCCCAACGCGGGGGCTCAAACCCACAAACCGTGAGATCATGACCTGAGCTGAAGTCGACGCTTAACCAACTGAGCCACCCAGGCGTCCCAAGGAAGGTTATTTTTTATACCCTCTCCGAGCTTCAGTTTCTTTATCTGTAAGCTGGACACATGGACACACCCACCCATGAAAGAAATTCAATGAGAGATGAAACCGCCTCGACCACGGCAACGACCCCGCCCCTAGTCAGTGTTTGATAAGGGATGATTTTGCCTTTGCAGCTGGGTCGTGTCTGCTCGGCACTGTCCGCCTAGCTCTAGCAGAGGTACCCCTGTGCCCCAGTGACAGCTTCGTCAAATCACGGGCAGGAAATGGCACATCTTTTAGGCGAAGCTCCTGCCCAAGCTAGGTTGGGAAGCTGTTAGCATGAGAGGATGTTCAGAGCTCCATGGACAGATGCACAGCAGAGTGTGGGGAGGGGACCTGGGAAGAGGACCCAGCGCCTGTGAAGGCCGGGCTGCGAGACACGACGCCTTCCTAGCGCTCTGCGGTCTGTGGTTACTGAAACTTCAGTCCTTTACATGTTTCCTGCCCTGATGTCTAGAGGAATGCATAACACAGAGGGGTGTCACCGTCTATGTCGCTTAGGGATTTAAGCGTTTTGAAAAGTTTGCGTATTAGTGTATGAGAGTCATACACACACACACACACACACACAGAGGCAACATTCTCCAAAAGTCCAATAATAATTCTAGTCTCGGGAATCAGGACCTGTTTCACAAACTGTGGCCCGAGGAGGAAGCCCACTGCTTCTGGAATGCAGGTGCCCTGGGAACAATACTCCCAGCACATATTTTCAAGTGGCAAACCTGTTAGCTCAAAGTCTAGGCATGGTGGTAAGCAGTTTACCTGCATGATGTCAGATTTGCTATTGTCTTTATCCATTTGCCCTTAAGTCAGGCTGTAGGCCATTTCGCTTCCTATAGACCCGGAACATTTGATGGGCAGACACAACTAACTCGGAGATGGGAGGTCTTGCCTGCTTGTTGCCCTTGTTGTTTGGAAAGACTGAATGGAGGCTCTTTGTACCCAGGGTCCTGTGACCTGGAAGGGACAGAGACCAAAGGGCTGTCCATCCTGGTGAAAGAGGACAGGGAGCTTTCAGCTTTGGGGCATTGCGGCTCTTCCTTTCCGGCTCTTTGATTCCGCACCCATATCGTGTTCAGCCTTGTTTGCATCCTGTCTCTTTTAAACTATGCCACAGAATGATACCAGCTGCAAACAAAAGTATCTTCCCCTAGATCTCCTGAGAAAGAAAGAAAGAAAGAAAGAAAGAAAGAAAGGAAGGAAGGAAGGAAGGAAGGAAGGAAGAAAGAGAGGAAATTCCTATGTCAACCAAATGAAAACCAGGCCAATGTCAGTCTTCTTGGGCCTCCAGATACTATGACTTACGGGCAAAAATAGCTGCAAAAGAAATCACAGGTCCCCGCGGCCCTGACGGCCTGGATTGGGCCAGATGGAGACCGTGGACCCCTGCAGGGCCAGGCCTCTGGCTGGCCAGCCCCACCTGCCTGCCCCTTTCCCCATGTACCATTTTGAAGCCTGGGGTTTCTCTGCATTTTTATTCTCTTCTCTCTGGAGTCTGCCGTTCCCACGCAGGAGTTACTATGGTAATAGAAAAACCCCGTTGTGTTAGAAATTGTGTAGAAATATCATTTAGGCAGAAGCGTGGAACTGGTGTGTTTATCTGTTCGTGAGGATGGCAGCCCAGATTCTGAGTTTCCAGGGGAGCTGGAAGAATTCAGGTCTGAGCACAACTGTCTGAACGCCCGGGGAAGTGGGTCATCGCCTGGGCCAGTGGACTGGACTGGACTATCCGTCAGGCCTGGGGGAAGCAGGGAAGGCCTGGCGTGGCGCAGCGGACACCACCCCGGCCTCACTCCCTTCAGAAAACTATCAGCACTCCGGGTGGGCTCATCACCCCTGCCCCAGAGCGACCGTGTGGATGAATAAATGAGCGCAGGGCCTCGTTTTCTGTTTGTTCCCCAAGCTTCTCCTTCTCCCCTTAAGCGCTGTGACGGGGGAGGGGGCTGGACTGAGACTTCCTGAGAGCAGAGCCTAAAGCTTATTTGGGTTTTGCCCCGTCCTTGCCTGCTCCCCATCTGGCCCAAGTTCTAGGCTCAGTCAATGCCTATGTTGACCTAACTCATAGCACTGAGAACCGGATGGCCGGATTTCATCAGTGGTACGAGGAAGAAAGTAGACAGCCCCTTCTGCAGAGATCTGTGTGAGCAGAGTCCTAGGACAGACCAACTTTGAGTTATCCTGTGAGTCTTGAGACCTCTGTCTATAGGGGTGACCCTCCCCACCTCCCCCAGACAACCCACGGCAGTTCTGGATGTCTCTATTATGCAGAACATTTCGGTATCTCACTATGTGACCCACTGGCTTATCGGCCCCGCCTCCACTCCTCCGCCCCTTTCATTGTTTTTTTTTTTGTTCTTTTTTTTTTTTTTGAGGCTAATTATCTCTTCCTTTGCTCTGCAGCATAAATCATAGGGAGGTGACTTAGGTGTTCACACTAGCAGTTTATCAAAATCATAGTCTCGTGTATAAGCACTGGCACGGATCTGAAAGATAATCTGGTACCATGAGTGATTCACAATCTTTTTTCCGCCCAGCACTCAAACAGGATGAAACACACTTCCATCAGGTAGGGGAGCCCCTCTAAAGCAGTGATTCTAACTGGAGGTGGGATGGGGGGTCACATTTGGAATCACAGAGGGTTGAGGGAGGGACCTGTCAGGTTCACTTTTTGTCATCTAGAAGGCAGAGCTCTAGGGAAAGGCAACACAGGGCAGATACGTTTTGATAAAAGTGATCAAGAACAGCTTGAACAACGTAGCCAGAAACAGTCCTGAAGCCCCTACACCCCGCAGTTCTGATATCCCTTTGTGCTGAAAATCACCAACCTAGTTAAACAACTAATCGCTTAGATGTGGGAAGCCAGGGAGACCCAGTGAAGTGAAACAACCAGAAATACACAGAAAAAGACAATGTTGTGTGTCAGATTCAGGTCCCTGACTCCCAATCACGGTTAGGATGTAGCATGCTACATAGCTGCCAGAAAGGACTGTGCTTTCTGAAGGAGAGGAGTAAAGGTATCGATCTGTTCAATCATTAGTTTAATATGTGGGATGAGGGATGCCGGGTGGCTCAGTCAATTAAGCGCCTGACTCTTGATTTCGGCTCTGGTCGTGAACTCGAGGTTCGTGGGTTTGAGCCCCACACTGGGCTCTGCACTGACAGTGTGGAGCCTGCTCGGGATTCTCTCTTTCTCTCTCTCTCTCTGCCCCCTGCCCTCATGCTGTCTCTCTCTCTCAAAAAAAAAAAAAAAAAAAAAAGATAAAGAAATAAAATAAAATGTGGGATGAAGGAGGAGCCCAGGAATTTCATGGAAAGAGGTGGGAAAGGCAGGGGACCATGGGCATCAGCTACAGGTAGGGAAAGTAGAGGCCTGCCCTGTGAGGCCAGAGGCTGCTGTGCAGGACCTGCTAGCCAGGAAGGAGAGGGATGCAGGGCTGAGGGCTCTTGTCGGGACACCTCTCTCCAGCTCCCTCATCAGTGACATCATGTTGGTCATACACCAGCTCTACCACTTAGAGCTCTACCACTTACCAGCTAAGTGACTCTGGCAAGTTGCCTTATCTCTCTAGGCTTCGATGTCGTCTTCTGTAAAAATGAAGAGAGTAACGCAAGTCCCCATCTGCCAGGTGACTGTGAGGATCAAGCGAGTTAATGAGTGTAAAGTGTTTAGAATAGAGTGTCAAGTAGAAAGTGATCCGCTGTATTCACAAAAATGAGTGTGAGTATCACCCTGGCTGGTTTAAGGGTATCCAGAAAGCCAAACAAAGAATGTCGGAGCTGTTATAAAATGTGAGCAGTTACTATGGAGAAAATGCATCAAAGTAAATGGGGGAGGGGTGGGGGCGGTTAACCAGAGCCACCAGAGTCTATCTTGGGCAAATCAATGAAGGAGGACTTGAGTGTTAGGGTCTCTGATACACCTGCTAAGCTTGGCGTCAAATACTTTCCATTCTTTTCCTTCAAGCCCTCCCTGCTCGTAGAGCCCTCCTCCCACCTCCCCAGTATCTGCTCCCATCCCACCCTCTGGCCGTACAACCTCTCTCACACAGGGTCACTTGTATTTGCAACTTTCCTGAGAGTGGCCATCAAACCTTCCCTGTGCCCAGCTCCCTGTCCCCTGCTAGGTGACAAATTGCTGCACTGATGAACAAATCCCAGACATTCATGGCATACTGCTTTCTGAGTGTCAGAGTTGCCTTCCTAACCATTTCAGACAATGGTCACAAAGTTTTAACTCAGTATTCTGGAGAAATATGTGGTTTTTGGTCAAAGGAAAGCAAATTGCTCATCACAAAGGATTCCCGGTCACAGCAGATCAAGCTATTTCTTTCCCACGGTGAACTTCACCACACTCAGTTTCCTCTACCTGTATGTCCCAGAGACACCTCCCATGCCATCTGTCCCAAACTGATGGCACCCCCTCATCTTCAAAACCNGAAGTGGGTCATTCATTCTTGATTCCTCCATCTTCTTTAACACCCTGCCACCATTCAGTCAAGTCTGCTGAATTTGGAGTGCCCAGGTTCTATGGTCTGAATGGCTGTGGTACCCCCAAATTCATATGTTGAAATCTTAATCTGCAATGAGATGGTATTTGGAGGTGGGGCCTTGGGGAGGTGCTTAGGCCATGAATAGCACCCTCACGAATGCAACTAGTGTCCTTATAAAAGAGACCCGACACAAGAGAGCTCCCAAGCCCCTGTGCCACGTAAGGACACAAGAAGTCTGCCCGGAAGAGAACCCTCACCCAACCAGGCTGGCACCCTGGCCTTGGGCTTTCAGCTTCTAAAGTTATGAGAAACTTCCGTTGTGTGTAAGCCACCCAGGCTGTGGTATTTTGGTCGAGCAGACTGAATGGACCAAGGCACCAAGTGTCCCACTTTTCCTGGGGCTGAGGAATTTCCCAGGATGTGAGACTTTCAGTGCAAACATTAGGGAAATGTCATGGACATAATGTTCTAGGCAAAATTCTGGGAAGGACGTTACCCTTAAATGTTTGTGTAGCAGTCAGTGTTATGCCGCATCCCAGTCTTTCAGAATTTGGGGGCTCTTGTTAACGTCCACTGCAAGTCTGTGCCTCTGAACCTGGGGGCTTCTCCTTACACCTCTATCCAACCTCCGAAATCTCTGCCCACCTGCATGTAGATCAGAAGCGTTAGGAAACGGGGTGCCTGGGTGGCTCAGGCGGTTAAGTGTCTGACTTCGGCTCAGGTCATGATCTCACAGTTCGTGAGTTCAAGCTTTGCGTCAGGCTCTGTGCTGACGGCTCGGAGCCTGGAGCCTGCTTCGGATTCTGTGTCTCCCTCTCTCTCTCTCCGCTCCTCCCCCATTCACACTCTGTCTGTCTCTCTCCCTCAAAAATAAATGACCATTAAATTTTTTTCTTAAAAAGAAAAAAAAAAAGAAGCGTTAGGAAACTCAGAGCCTTAGAAGCAGTTCTCTGGGAGTGGTGTGCAAAGCCCCCAGACCCCTCTCCTTGGAAAGGATAATTTGGAGATGTGTTATTTTATACCATCTCTCAGTTCCTCCACACATTCAAGCAGGTGATTCGCTGCCTGCCCTTCTCTGTGCCACTTCCCTGCTGGTGCTCCCTCTACTTCCCAGACTACTTGCCCCCTCGCCTGCTTCCTAGAAAGCCAAGCAAAAACAGTCACCACAGAGGAGCTCTAGGCCTCACATTGGAGCTTGTAGATCCGGGCTATTCAGTAGAACTTCCTGCGACAATAAGAATGTTCTAGATCTTTGCTGTCCATAGAGAGAGTCACTGGCCATGGATGGTTATGAAGCATTTGAAATGTGGCTAGTGTGACTGATAGGCTGAAATTTCAATTTTTACTCAATTTTAACTAACTTATTCTTTAATAGCTACATACAGCTTTTGGCTATTGTATAAGATAGCACACATTGGGGGTCAATCATATCTTTCTCTCCATAGAGTTAATAAGTGTTTTTTTAAAAAAGTTTTTTAAACATTTATTTATTATTGAGAAACAGAGAAAGAGCATGAACAGGGGAGGGGCAGAGAGAGGGGAGACACAGAATCCAAAGCAGGCTCCGGGCTCTGAGCTGTCAGCATGGAGCCTGACGCAGGGCTCGAACCCACGAACTGCGAGATCGTGACCTGAGCTGAAATCAGACGCTTAACCGACTGAGCCACCCAGGCGCCCCCCACAAAAAGTGTTTTGATTTCTTAAAACACAAGGGTTGGGGATTGATAAGAAGAGGGGGAGCGGTAGGGGTGAGGTGGAAACCCCAGGTTTTGACAATTCCCTTTCACCTGGGTCTGGAAAAAATTGTGTGTAGTTGGAGGATCATAGTTTACCCATGCTGTCCGTAGAAGACGGGACGCACAAACCATAGACTTAACCGCACTAATTATAAATAAGGCTGCCACAACTCACGAGGCTCTTAGGTCTTGTATTTAGTTCAAATATAATCACTCGGGGTGCCCGGATGGCTCAGTCGGTTAGGCGTCTGACTTTGGCTCANCGTCGGGCTCTGTGCTGACTGCCAGCTCAGAGCCTGGAGCGTGTTTCGGTCTGTGACTCCCTCTCTCTCTGACCCTCCCCTGCTCATGCTGTCTCTCTCTTTCTCTCTCTCTCTCCTAGAAATAAATAAAACATTAAAAAAAAAGAATAAAGATCATTTGTAGGCAGGACTTGGTATGCAAAAAGGTACTAATTATGTAGTTATTATTCTACCTTTCTTCTCCTGTAGTGGTACGCACGTGGTGGAAATGGGATGAATACTTTCTGACTTGATATTTTCCTCCTTTGTTGAAAAATGCTAGGCCTCTTTGAAATCACTTTAGCGAACTCTGAAATTTGAGTTGCGTTCTATACTTTATTAAGATATGTCAAGGGTATTCCCTTATTTGACATCTTACCTTTTTCTGATTGTAATCAGAGATAAATTTTGTATTTTATGGGGTAATTTCAGTCATATTTTTGTTAGGGGTCTGAGCTAGGAATAAACCAGCATTATATGAGGGCTTTGTGTCCAGCACTGGGTCCAGATTTACCTATATAATCTCATTTTGTCTTCATAACAATTCTTTGTTATTCCTCTAAGGGGCTAGTATCATACCCATTTCACAGGTAGGGAAACCAAAGCAAAGGGTGGCTAAATAGGTGATACAAGATCACACAGGGCAAAGCCAAGTTTCAAAGCAAAGCTGTCTCTCTTCAGAGCCCCAGCTCTCTGGTAGTCCAGAAGATGTGGGCTTTTCGTCTTCTGCACGAAGCTCAATTCTGGCAAAATCTTGTTAAAACGAGTGTGGCCACATCCACATCAGCTCTTCTCTGAGTGTCTCTGTTGTTTCCTCTCCTTGATCTGCTAGATCCCAGCAGCAGTTCAGACCCTGGTTTCCCTCCCTTCAAGGTCTAGGTGGACAGCAGCTGTCCCCACTTGTCACATCATGGGGGTAGATCTGGTGCTTGCTTCTCTGCAGTTAAAGAGCTCAGTGAAGCATATAATGTGATAATGGATTTCCAATTGCTTGAGCTACCATCCTAGCTCTGCTTTCCTGCTCTGGTTCCACTGCAGGCCTTTACCATTGTGCTGGAGACCAGGGAGCAGAGTCGGGGGTAAATGGGAATGCAGTGTGTGCATGCTGCAGGGAGTCAAAAGCGGATTTTTGGTTGGGTCTAATCTCTCTCTCTCTGTTTCTCTATCTATCTGTCTCTATCTCTCTGTCTCTCCAACACACTGTTTATTTCACAAACACAAATGGGTTGCAAAACTCCCCCTTTCTAAAAAGCAAGATGGCGTCTCATTTCCAGGCTGCTGTGGTGGATTGAACAATAACCATATATGGGCCAGATCCGGGTTGCATGTCACATAATTCACATTCTTGGCTTCTTGAGTCACTGTCATTATCTAACCTTTCCAGAGAGCCTGCAGTGTGTGGGCGTGGATGGACAGGAAATCAGATAAGCCCCATCTGTGTGCACATCTGCTTGGGGACCTCTTTACCTGTTTCTAGAGAAAGAGTTTCACATTTGCTGTAATGTGATTGAAAAATTCTTGCCTGAATTCCTAAATCCCTCACTGGAGTCAGTGGACATTTCTGGACCAGAAGACATAGGGCTGCCATGACAGGCTGAATCAGAAGGCAGAAACCATCTCTTTAAAGCTAAGGCCTCTTTAACTATGGAGGAAAACATCAGAGGTTCAAAATAGAGAGAGATTGTAAAATTGTTCTGTGGTGAGAACCATTCTCCAAATCTAGTCTTCATTCCAAACCTGTTCCTAATCCCATTAATCTCACGACTGTTGAGACAGATTCTTCTGCCCTAAATCCAGCCCTTTTCAAATGCAAAGCACTTTTGGAAACTTTCTTTTGGAAAGTTATGCTATGTGGTAGAACATGTCTGTGCCCCTCTCTTCATCAGCCCGTGTGTCCCCCCAACCCCCCGCTCCATCTTTGCCCCCTGGTTTGTGTAGAAAGCCTTGATAAGAAACGATCCTGTGAGAGTCTTCCAGGGGTACACAGTGAGATGAGGCGGTGGAATACATCCCACCCCAGTGGCAACTGTGTGAGTCCACGTTTAGGATTGGGACGCCCATGTTCTCCTGAGGAACTGGTGGGCTCCTACCCTAGGGACCGTATAAATGAAGTCTGGGGTCACACACTTGAAGGCCCTTGGGGGCACTGTAGGTAACATGAGGAGTGTGGGTTGGGAGGGCCACATCGGAACTGAGAGCACGTGTGTCCTTCAGAGGGGAGCTATGTCAGCTCCAGCTGATGCTCCAGCTGATGCTGCCATCTGGGAAGGCAGGCCCAGTACTGCTGTACCTTCTGTATCTTCTGATTTTTTTTTTTAAAGAAAAGCCAGAAATAGTTTCAAACAATATGAAATGTCTCAATTTTTTGAGGTTGGCAACCATCCAGCTGAGAAATAAACAAATAGCACTGGAAAGACCCAAACCACATATCAGCGGGCCACATTTGGCCCACAAGCCGCCATTTGCAACTTTTGGCAAACCCTCCTGGCACTGACTACTGAACCCACATTCATGGCCTACCCTTAGCAAAGAGGATGTCGTGGCATGCATTTTTTTACTTGATAGTATGTCAGCCTTCACCTTCTGTATCCTTGTTTCCATTTTTGTTTTCTCTATCCTCATCACTTAATCCTGTTGACTATTGTTAAACTGCATGTGCCACTGAAGAGAGCTTGTTGGAATAAGAAAGGGAAGTCATGGGGCGCCTGGGTGGCTTAGTCGGTTAAGCGTCCAACTTTCACTTGGGTCATGATCTCACGGTTCATGGGTTCGAGCCCCACGTCGGGCTCTGTGCTGACTGCCAGCTCAGAGCCTGGAGCCTGTTTCAGTCTGCGACTCCCTCTCTCTCTGACCCTCCCCTGCTCACGCTGTCTCTCTCTCTCTCCTAGAAATAAATAAAACATTAAAAAAAAAAAAAAAGAAAGGGAAGTCATCCATTACTCATCTGAGGCACACCTTTCTGCCCTGTTTCCTCACACCTGCCCATTTGGACTAGTCTTCAGATGAATGCTGACTGGTCTAAGACAATCATGGTAATTCCATTCCTTTTGCCAACGATTGGGTTAGGCATAGTCATGTGACATAGTTCTTGCCAATGAGATATAAGATAAAATTGGGGGGAGGGGAATGCACTGTGGGAAAGTTTTCCTTGGTGAAAAATCTCCTGAGTGCCTGGTGCCTGATGCCCTTGTCAGTCCCAGAGCTAGTGGGGGTGGCGGGTTTGGGGGGGCTCCCTCCCTCTGCCTCTGGATAGGTGAACTAATCAATTTCTTTAGTCAGGTTCTTCTATTGTTGGCTACCCAAAGCATTCAAACTAACACAGAAAGAAAATTTCTGCTCCACTCAGGAGATCAGATTACTTATCTATCAGTGGGCCCAAGCCGACTGTCTCTGGAGGTCTCTTGCCTGGAGAAACCTGAAGACTCTCCCTGTCTTTCTACTGCCAGGCCCTTGGGAACAGGTTGCAGTCACATTCACTTGGCAACATTTACCGAGTGCCTATGTGTGCAACAATCACCTCCAAACACCATGTGGATAGGGGCAGGACCAGATGCGTGTTTAGCGACAGCCTCAAGCAACTCCAGAGATGAAAGCTGGAGGGAGTGCTTGCTGAAAAGGGTCAGGTGAATACATGTTCATCTCACAACCTCTCAGGATTCCCAGGCTGGCAGGATTAGGCCCGTGTCGGCTTCCTTCCTTCCTTGTAGCAACATTTTAGCCTCTTACTCTATCATAAGTGAGATGTGGTTAGGAACACCAGGGCTCAGCCAGCCCTGAAGGGGCTGCAGTGAGGAGGATGTGGACGGTGTTCACCACATTCCACGGCAGCCACCGTACCCTACATGCCACCTTATGGTCTGGGAGTCCTTCTCCCTAACTCTAGGTTCCTCCCAACATTTCCTGAACCCACTGAGGCTACAGGAAACACTGCTAAGAATGATGATAATACCAGCAGCAGCAATAATGCTAGTAATGGCTAATCCTGAGTAACGCTGTGTGTGGCAGACAGTTCTAAGTGCTTAATGTATATTAGCTCGTGTAACTCTCACAGCAACTCACAACTTATGAGATAAGTTATCCCCATTGTACATATGAGGGAACAGGGGCCCAAGTCACCTAGCTAGTCCCCTGGCAAAGCTGGGGTTCCAATCGAGGGGTATGGTTCCAGGGTTTGTGCTAACATCGTCCTACTCAGGGCTAACACTGTCCTACTCAGGGCTAACACTGTCCTACTCAGGGCTAACACTGTCCTACTCAGTGCTAACACTGTCCTACTCAGTGCTAATACTGTCCTACTCAGGGCTAACTGTGCCCACTGCTGGCATGGGAAGAGGGGATGGGAAAATGTTTACTTCTCACTCTCTGCATGACTTGAATTTTTAAAAAATCTTGAACATACACAGCTTTTGGCTCGGTTAAAAATATTAGACATGACAGCCACCACACACACTTGGGAGTATGTGTCTGAAGACTGTACACCTTAACCTCTGACACGCTGCCCCTCATACAAGCCTCTGTGTCTTATTCCTCCAAACTTCTCCCATCCTCCACACTGATGAGACAGTAGAAGGAGAGAGAAAAAGGGTGAACCGTGGCTAGAGCACTTCTGACTCTAGAGCACTCCTGGCGAAGGGGTGACATGGAGAATCAGTCAAGGAAAGATACAAGGAAGGTGAACTTGGGCAGGGCATTTGTTGGCTCTTAGACTGCAGGGTGATAGCATGAGAGTCAGGAGCTACTGATGTGTTTCTACAAACTGAACATCTGATTTCTTGGATAGATGTCTTTCTTCATTTAGATGCTGTTGGGTATGTATGTGCCAGTACTGTGGCTATGTAACAATTAGCCCCTCAATTTATTGGCATAAAGCAGCCACCCATCATGCTTATGGACTCTGTGGGTCAGGAATCCAGTCAGGGCAGAATGCAGATGGCTTGCTTGTGTCTGCTCCCTAATGCTGGGCCTCAGCTAGAAGACCTGAAGGCTGAGAGCCTGGATCCTCTGAAGGCTCGTTCACTTGCATGTCTGGTGGTTGATGCTGGCTGTTGGCCGAAAACCTCAGTTCCTCTCCATATGATCTCTCTACTTGGACTAATCTTGGCTTCCTCACTGCATGGTGGCTGGATTCCAAAAGTGAACATTGAGAAGATGGTGGGGAAGGAAAGAAGAGAGAGAAATACAAGCACCAAATGGAAGCTTTACCCATCTTAGGATCTAGCCTCCCAAGTCACATAGTTTCACTTCCATCATTCCCCAGTGGTCAGCGCAGTCCAGGCTCATGCCTAAACTCAAGGGGAAGGAAAACAGACTCTACCTCTCAGTGACTGGGTGCCAGTCGCATTGTGAGAGGACATGTTGGATGACTTAGATATCTCCATCTTTAGAAAACACAGCCTGACCCGTCATATTATGATGATAATAGCAGAATGACACGTGACCATCCTTCCCACATCGACCAGAGAGAACAGCCCCCCCCCCCCGTTATAGCTTTGAGAAGACTCCTTGCACTAGTTTTAATAATTACCCATCCTGCCTTTCCATCAGAGCCTTGTTCTGAGCCAGTGAGTCTGAGAAACCCATCTCTGTTCATGGGTACTAATGGGTTACTCATCCCATAAGAGCTAATTTGCAACTAATAGGGATCTGCTTTTTGAAGAGATGATTACTTAGCCTACAAGTGACTTAATAATGGCCCCAGAAGAAGGGAGTGGGCACAACTGGCTCTCTTTTGGTGCCTCTCAGCTCATACTGAGTGGACAGTCATTTGTCTCTCTGAATGCCAAGCGAGGGTCTGTGTTAACAGTTCAATTAATGCAAGACTGCTATGAGCAGGTATCTAGTACAGTAAATGCATACAGAAGTCTTTTATTTTCTGGATCAAAGATGTTAACAATCATAGTGTTTGAGTGGTAGAATTAAGAGTGATTTTTTTCCTCTACTTTTCTCTATTTTCTAATTTTTTTCATGAGTATGTATTACTTTTATAATAAAAGAAAAATAATTATTTTTAAAACTTTCATCAGTAAGAGATACACAGACAGGAGACCTTGGCTCCCACCCTTCTCTGTCACTATCAACTGTGACATCTGCTAGGGCCCTAGAGAGACAGCCCTGTGACTTTGTTTCCACTGGTGTCAGTGTTGACACCATACCTAACTCTTGCTCCATCACAAGGTCGTCATGATTATCTCATGGGTGAGCAAATGCAAAATATTTGGAAAAGGCATTTTGCAAAGATACTATTTCCTGCTATTTGCCCTTTTTCCTGAATAAGCTAGACTTCCAATAAAAGTAAAGCCAAGTTGTTTACTTATTTACCCTAACATCCGGGGCCACTGCAGAGTCAGATGCTGAAATATAGGTTTCACAACATATTTAGAAAGCCTTGAAGCTGCTATCACCACACTCACGAATTGAATTTCCTTTAGCATTTTCTTCTTTGGCCTTCTTGACATCTATCTTACAACTCTCTGTAGCACCTGTGAGCTAATAAATAATGTATTCAAAGAATTCTGCAAATCCAGAAAGGTCACCATTTGTACATCACATGTCTATCAACAGAAATTTCTGGCTCAAAGTAAAAAAGCAAGTTTATTTTAGTGACTGGTGATTTGGAACACCAGCTGCAAAAAAGGAATGGGAAATGAAGACCTACCACCTGATCCCTTTCTAAATATTCATTTAAAATCCAACTTTCATAAAAGTTGATGGGTCTTCATGGGTGAAACCTTGCCAGATGGACTACTGGTGGGAAGGTAAACTGGTGCAGCCACTCTGGAAGACAGTAAGGAGCTTCCTCAAAAAATTAAAAATAGAACTACCCTACAACCCAGCAACTGCACTACTGGGTATTTACACAAAGGATACAGGAGTGCTGTTTTGAAGGGGCACAGCACCCCAATGTTTATAGCAGCACTATCGACAATAGCCAAAGTATGGAAAGAGCCCAAATGTCCATCAATGGATGAATGGATAAAGAAGTTGTGGTATAGATATACAATGGAGTATTACTCAGCAATCAAAAAGAATAAAATCTTGCCATTTGCACAACATGGGTGGAATTAGAGTGTATGACGCTAAGTGATAGTCAGAGAAAGACAAATATCATATGACTTCACTCATGTGGAATTTAAGATACAAAACAGATGAACATAAGGGAAGGGAAGCAAAATAATATAAAAACAGGGAGGGGAGCAAAACATAAGAGACTCTTAAATGCAAAGAGCAAACTGATGGTTACTGGAGGGGTTGTGGGTGAGGGGATGGACTAAATGGGTAAGGGGCATTAAGGAGGACACTTGTTGGGATGAGCACTAGGTGTTATATGTAGGGGATGAATGACTGGATTCTACTCCTAAAATCACTCTTGCACTATGGGCTAACTTGGATGTAAAATTTAAAAAATAAATTAAAAAAAAAAAGAAAGCAACTGCCAGATGGGCACACGGATATTGGGAAAGCAGCATAACCTGGAATTGAGACGTGTTAGATTACTACAAGCCTTCATTAAGAACTGAGGGCATGGGGGCACCTGGGTGGGTCAGTCAGTTAAGCAGCCAGCTTCTGCCTTGGTCACGATCTTGTGGTTCATGAGTTCAAGCCCTGCCTCGGGCTCTATGCTGACAACTCAGAGCCTGGAGCCTGCTTCAGATTCTGTGTCTCCCTCTCTCTCTGCCCCTTCCTTGCTCATACTCTGTCTCTCTTTTAAAAATAAATAAACATTAAAAAATTAAAAAATAAATAAAAAGAACGGACGGTATGCACAGCCTGCTGTGGGTGTCAGCTCTGTTACAGCCCAGGGTCCCAGCTCTGCGTGCCTTGCTGCACAGCTGAAGACGTTAATGATGCTGCAGAGACTCAGGACCACTGTCACCAACTGTTCCCTGGATCCTGGAGCAATCCGGATTGAGTCCCTAAGCCTTGCACACAGGCCCCGTCCTTGCCCCCAAGCCGGGAATGACTTGTATTGATGACATCAGTCTCACTAGTTTCTTATGTTTCGGCAGCCCTGTTCTTCCCTCATCTTGTGCTGTGAACATGACCTGCAGCAGGCACTCTCTCCCGGAATCCATGAGACAGACAACATCTCCATTCTCCCACTGAGGAACGTAATTTGCAGTCATCAGAGGACTTGCCAAAGGCATACTCCAACAGCAAAGCCAAGCGTGCCTGTCCCAAATCCCTTCCTTTGGGCCTGTATGCAGCCCTGGCCCCCAGCTCCTGCTGGCTCCCTGAGGTGAGCCTCCTCCTCACTCCTTCCTCCCTCACCTGCTCTGTTCAGCAACACCTGTGTCTTCCCCAGGGCACATCGCTGTTGCTTCCTGCGTTCTGCGGGCTTGGCCACTTTGGGGCTCTAATCACTGGGTGCCAGTGAATTTGGTCTGCAGAAATTTCACCTTATTGAGAGAAAGGAACACTTTCATTCTTTTCTCAGCCTAAACAAACACAGTATTAGCTATTTCCCCTTCTCTCCAGGCCATGGGATGCCCTCGGGTCTCTGACTTCAATATCTGGCCTAGGGTGCAGCGGGTTTCTTTCAAAATAAGGGGTCCTGTCTTTGGAAGATGGCACCCTGAACTCACAAGAGTCTGATATCCGTACTAGAAGCAACTCCTGCAGTGAAAAGGTGAAGCCCTCAAGCACAGAAAAGCTGCCCAGATCTCTCCCAATGTCCTTAAACAGGGTGGTCCGGCAGGCAAGCAGAGCAATGGCCAGTCTGATTTGTATTGTTTTCAAAGCCACACATTTTGTTTGTTTTCCATCAGGGTAGGCTAGTCAACAATGAGCAAAGCCTTTCTTATGGCTAAGAACACATGGGGAATTCTAAGCCAGTTTTTAAAATTGAAAATGGACATTCAGCCCAGGAATCTTACTCTACAAGAGAGAAGTATGGGTTTGCATATTCCGTCTCAGTTGCTTGAGAATAGGCTCCCGTATCTTGTGACCAAAGGCCTCTGGTCCCAGAAGCTGTGCGGATTTGGTTCCTGACAGGCCTAGAATTCCAGCTTCTAATCTTTTGCAGACCTCAGTATGGACAGACTAAACTCGAAATGTCTGCAAAGGCATTGCATGGGCCGGCTGTTTTCTGGGCTCAAGTTCATGACTTGATTGCATGAACTGCCTTCCCTAGAGAGGCAGACGTATTTCACTCCAGCTCTTTAATCATTATTTGTACGAGGCTTGATCAAACTTTCTGAAGGGCAATTGGTTTTAAATAAGCAGTCACAGGCTCAGCTGAAGTCTACAAAATACATTTTCATTCTATTGTAGTGGAAGGGCACACAGAAAATTGCATGTGGATCAGAGAAAGCAAGAGAGGGGAGGGTCAGCTCAGGACAGGAAGAGAATGCACGTGTCCACAAATTACATAATCTACAATTACATAACGTATTAGCAAGTAACACTCTGGGCCCCAAACTCTCTGGGAGGAAAAAGTAATAATTTGTTTTCATTTTCCCTTGTTCTTTTCTTCCTCTTCAACACTGACAACGAGTTATGATGCAAAATCATATTGCTCTAAACCTGTTATCAACACCCACCCTTGGGGACAATATTAAACAAGCAGAGAATGGCTATTCTCCATTTAATCTCTCCTGTAACACTGTTACTATAACTACCACTACTATGTATGACATGCGGATAGGCTTTCTCAGATTACAAACCTCTTCTTATTCCATTTGTCACTCCAAAAAACTCTGATTCTGCATTGCTATGATCCTCACTTCAGAGATGAGTCAATCCATCAGTTTCTCACTATGTAGACAGGAAAGGTCCAAATCTAAACTCTCTGACGATACCATGGATTGGGATTTGTGGATGGGTGCCCCCTACGTGTCTACCCTTAGACCCCCCGAGAGAGTGACCAGCATACTGTGTGTGTGGTGGTCACCAAATACTGTCTGGTTATCTAACTGTTGCAGAACAGACTTAAACTTAGAGGTTTAACACTACAGCCACTTTCATCTATCTCACAATTTTGTAGATCAGGAATTTAGAGAGGACTTGATAAGGGGTTTCCTCTGCTGTCTGTGGTGTAGACTGAGTCATTCAGTGGTATTCAGCTGGTCTGCAGAGTCCAAGACAGCTTGCTCACAGACATCGTGCACTGGTAGGGACAGCTGAAAGGCTGTGTTCAGCTGTGCCTTTCTTCTTCTCCCAGTAACCTCCACCCTCCCCATGCAATCTCCCCAGCAGGGCTGTTGGTCTTCTTATGTGGAAGATTAGGACCCCAGATCCAATGTTCTGGGAGACAGGAAGTGAAAGTTGTCTGACTCCTAAGGCCTGGATATGGTCAAAGCAGTCCTAGACCCTGCCCAGATTTGAGAGGGATGGCAAATGTCCCTGATATTTGCACAACCCCATATAAAAAACAGAAGTCCAAGACTGATACTATTTGATGATAGTATCTAAATAGTTGTTTTATGCACGGATGCTCACAGTTTTGAGGAATTTTGACTCACAAGGGAGGAAATATATATTATCTGCTTTGAGGCCCCTAAATTTCTACTCTTCAACAAATGACCAGCTTTGGATTTCCCAGAGGACAGTGTATATGACTGTCCACTGGCCATCCCCATGAAGACTAAAAGAAGAGACAGTTCTGGAGTGGTTTATGAGGCCTGGATTTTCAACAGCTCTTTCCTCCTATTAAGCAATGCCCAAACCCTAATCCCCTGAACCTGTAAGTGTTACTATATATGGCAAAAAAGAGACTTTGCAAATGTGTTTAAATGAAAGATTCTGAGATGGAGAAATTATCCTAATGATCCGGGGGTGCGCAGCCTAGAACCAAGGATCCTGGTAGTAGGAAGGCAGGAGGCCAGGGTGGGTAGCAGGAGATGTGATGGCAGAAGCACGTGGTCTGCGTGATGTGGGGAGGGGGCCACAAGCCAGGGGATGTGGGTGGACTCTAGAAGCTGGGAGAGGCAAGGAACACATTTTCTGCTAGAGTTTCTAGAAAGAACCAGCCTTGCCAACATCTTGATTTTAGTGCTGTAAAATTCATTTTTAGATTTCTGATCTCTAGAACTGTACCATGATAAATTTGTGTTATAAGCCACCAAGTTTGTGGTAATTTGTTACAGTAGCAAAAGGAGACTAACACCTTCCTCTAAAGCACAGCTAAGAAATTACAACATCTCATGGGATCTATATTAACAAAGGTGTCAACTTAATAAATAAAAAAAATATGGCAAAATCTTTTTCTGCCCAGAGATAAGTTACAATTTAGCATTCTACCTTTGACTAGATCTCTGTTAACACACTCTTCCATTTACTCTCCCTTCCTTTCTAAGGGAACAGCTTCCAGGGAAAAGAATGAAAACTAGCCAAGAGCTAAAGACCATCTTCTAATGATGGAGGGAAGGAAGAACAGTGACTTTTGTTTTTGTTAAATAACACTTCTAAACTCAAAAGAGTGGTTTACTTGGGTGAGGGAGGGTATCTCTTTTAAGAACAAGGCCATTGAACATTCAACGCATTTCTTAAGAATTATCTGAGTGATTCAGTTGACTTTTCACAGCAGAGAATAGAGCTTAACTAATATCTTTTTTTAATAGGGAAATATTGTTGGGGATTCATGTAAGAATGCTAACAGATCACTCTCTGTGAATTTTAAGGCTCATAACAAGTAAGCTTGTCTTTCCCTCAGAGATACAGGGAAGGGAAGATTCCTCCAGATCCCACACTAAGTCATAAGCCACGTGCCTTTCACTAAACCTCTCAGGTCAGTGTCAAGGGGAAACGTTCCTACCTAACTTCCTACTCCTCACCCAACAAGAAGAATTGGGGACTTGGAAGTGGGTTAAATGGGAAATGAATACGATAGTTGCTTGTATCAAGTAACAATTTGGTCTCATTTTAAGAAAACTGACCTTCAAAAAACAGGGAGGGGTGCCTAGGTGGCTCAGTCAGTTGAGCATCTGACTTGATTTTGGCTCAGGTCATGATCCCAGGGTCAGGGGATGGAGTCCTGTGTTGGGCTCCATGTTGAGCATGGAGCCTGCTCAGGAGTTTCCCCTCTCTCTCTCCCTCTACACCCCCGCTCAAAAATTTAAAAAACCAAGAAAATAAAAAAGACAACAGGGAGATATGAATATGAACTACTGTGGTATTAGGTGATATACCACAGTAGTTGGTGAGAGTGTTAAAAATGCTATCGGTTAAAGATGTGCCTCTGATATATTTATGGGTACAATGACATGTTATCTGAAGCCTACTGTACTTCTCTGTTCCTGGCTCCTAGAGTTGTGATGACAGATGACAACCTGTTGAAGCTGGATGATGGGCTCCATGGGGCTTCACTTTACAATTCTTTCTACTTCTGTGTTTCCTTTGAATGTTCTATGATTAAAAATCAAGAGAAAGAGAACTGTGGCCTTGGGCCCCAGGACAAATACCAGGGAGATCTCATTACAGAGGGTTCTCTTCTCTTAGAATGTGTGTTCTCAGCCTAGATCCTCCACTCTCCTCCCTTAGCACTTCCGTGTCTGAGGCCAAGATCTGCCTTGGAGCACGAGTCTCAGGAAGGTGGATGTGGTGAGCGACTCCTGGCCAGCATTTCAGATGACGGAAAGACAACCTCCACCTTGTCCAAAAGAAGAACAAGGAAATGCTCTTCCGGGCAGTTCACTGTTGGCCATCAGTGGAGATAGGACCCGTGTGTCCCAAACGACACAGAATCAGGGGCAGCAGCTGAGGGCTGGAGTCCATGAGGCTCAGAGCACACCTGGGCCTTCTCAATCGTTCCAGAATCTAGTGCTGAGNATTTATTTATTCGAGTGTAGTTGACACACAATGTTACATTAGTTTCAGGGGTATAACATAGTGAGTCAACAAGTTTGTAAGTTATGCTGTGCTCACCAAGAGTGTAGCCACCACCTGCCACCATACAGTGCTCTTACAGTGTCGCTGACTACTCCCTGTGCTGTGCCCTTTATTCCCGTGACTTATTCATTTCATATCTGGAAGCCTGGATCTCCCTCTCCCCTTCACCCATTTTGCCCACTGCCCACGCCCTTTCCCTCTGACAGCCACCAGTTTGTCCTTTATATTTTGCTTAAGATTCTTGATGAATTTTCAAGCAGAAGGGGGAGAGGCAGGGAGTTAAGTACAAGGTCAGAGAGGCGCGGGTGTGGGAGAAACAGCTTAGAGGGGTCACCGGGACAGCAGAAAGGGTGCTCCCGACCTTAAGACAGACAGATGGCAGGAGTGTCCTCTGCTCCCATGTAGGGCCCTCAAGTGAACTCGCATGGGGACAGAAGAGGGATCTTTTCTGGGGAGATGATTCCCCCGCCCAGAGGCCTGGCAGAGTCAGGTGCGTTTTCTGGCCGGCTGAGCGAGCTCCGCTGCCCAGCTTGACTGGACTTCAGGGAGCCGCCTGGGACAGTGCTGCCACCACCAGCCCAGGCCCAACCATACGTCAGGCAGGCGGCAGGGAGAAGAGTCGCTGACACCTGAGTTCCGAATATCATGGAACACAAACAAAGTTACTTTCCTGTAACTTTCAATTACAGGAAAATTTTCTACCCAGGGGCGGGATTTCCTGCTGAGGTATTTGGAGTCAATGGTTCACCACCCTGGCCGCACATTAGGACCACGTGGGAGAGTTTAACACCCTCAGTACCCAGATCCTGACCAATTAGGTCAGCCCACCTCACTCAGGGGTGGGCCTGGGCACCAGTATGAGGAAAGCTCCCCAGGTCATTTCAAGATGCCCTTGAGGTTGGAGCCACATTTGTAGAATCACTCAGGCCTCTGCTCACCTGTCACCCCACAGAAAGGCTTTCTCAGACCAGCCCACTAAAATAGAGTCTGCTTATTTTCTCTTCCGAGTATGACTGATGACTGAAATTACATTAGGTGACAGATTTATTTGCATGTTATTATCGTCTCGCTGTTTAATTAGGAAGCTCTATATGGGATTGGACATCATGGAGTCATCGGCTTTGCTCATACGCCCAGCTACGAGGACTGCGCCTGGCGCGCGGGCCTCACTCACTGAAAGGTTGCTGAATGAAAGCATTAGTAGGAAGCAGTTCTTATACGTTTTAGGATCCATTCATGGCTTGTGGGGGTTGAACAATGTCTGTAAAATTGCAGAGGAGAGGAGAGTGGATCGGAGTGGAGCCTGGTCCGAACTCCAGGCTTTGGAGGGACAACCTTCCAGTCGGGAGGTTGTCGAATCCACGAACGTCACCGGTAGATGGCCCAGCAGAGCGTGGTGCACAGCGCCATCTGCTGGATGAAACAAACGCGGGTTTGTTCTAATATAGGGTTGCCTCAAAACGGCTCTTGGAAAAGAGCAGAAAGCAAGCGTCAACCTCAGCATATTCACCAGTTTGAGTGGAACATCATGATGGACGAGTGTGTGTGTGTGTGTGTGTGTGTGTGAGAGAGAGAGAGAGAGAGACAGAGAGACAGAGAGACAGAGAGACAGAGAGAATGGAGACAATGATTGAGATTTTACCATGGATGAAACTGTGGCTGTGAGTGTGTGCATGTGTGTATGTGTGTGTGTGGACAATGATAAAGATTTTACCTAAAGCACAAATGCCAAGCCAAAACTCCTTTAGGATTGATCCAGCGAGCGAAGAATCGCTGGGTTTGTGCCAGGAAAGTCAAACCTGAGAATTCTCAAGTCGCTCTCCGAAGCAAAAAATGCCAAGCTCACCCTCTCTGGGAAACACCATTCTCTCACCCCTGTACACATCTGTTACTCGGGACCGAGGTGACCACATAAAGGGCTAATTGATGGTCTTTGATCAGTTTCCTGGAGCTAAAATGACAGAGGGCCCAGCTGTTAGAAGAGCTATTCCAAGTACTTAAATGGGTTTCCAAATGCTAACCGTATGCTCAGTAAACTTCAGACTAGGTTAGTGTTTTTATACCATAATCTGATCTTTAGAATGAAAGCTCAATAATCTCTCAATCTCTCAAACCCACACGTGCGCGTGAATGCACACACACACACACACACACACACACCACACAAGGATACACATAGGATTCAATATACTTAGAAGCTTCTCTTAGACCCTTACAAGAATATTGTTTCCTATTTCAACTTGAAAACATTGGATAAGGCCGGAAATCATCTCTGGGGGGAACGGAGATTATTTAACCAAGAAGGAGAAAGTTAATGTAATAGAACCTTCAAATGAAAAGCAGGCCTTGGTTCAAGAAAAACAGGACTAAAATGTGCGTAAGCGAGCCATGCCGTGGAGGCTTCCACTTTATGGGGTTCTGCTCAGGGACATCACACTACCCTGTGTGATGGCAAATCACATGACAGAATTCTAAGGTCTACCAAAACTTGTTACGCCAAATATGGGCACCAGCTGTTCTCAAAAGCACAGAGGTAATAACAACAACAACAAAAATCAGCTTACGGTGTAGCCGGAGAAGCTAAATTAAACATCAGGATGAATTTCCCAACAGTGAGTTATTATATTCTAGACCAAGTTATGGAGAGCAGCTCTGAAATACCTTTCCTGTGAGTCTTTTCAATATGTGACAGATGCTCATTTGAGATTTTTGGAACTGAAGACTCTCAGGAATTGGAGGAAATGAAAAAATAAGTAAACTCTGCAGTCATTCAGCAAATATTTAATGAGTACCTAGTCTATGTCAATCTATTTCAGGGCCAGTTCTGGTCCCTGGGGGGCATGCAAGCCTGTGCGTGACCCAGTCCTGCCCCTATGGGAGTGAGGGATGTTGCCAGTAAGCACTAACCACCCCAGGAGAGGTTGCTTCTCATGGGTATGACCAGGTTGTCCTTGACCTGAGGCTGGAAAGATGGATCGGATTTTGTTTGATACGACAGCTGAGAAGGAGGTGAGGGAGGTGCGGCCAGACCAAGGCAACGGTGGGAATGTAGACCCAGACCTAGAAATACACGGATCTGGTCTAAATTTAGGACAGTGGGTCATGTTGGCTGGAGAAAAGCTATGTGGGGCTGAGTGGGGACTGGTGAACTGGAAAAGGTAGTTGTGGGTGACCTCAAAGGCCAAACGCAGGAATCTGGACTTTGTTCATGAGCAACAGGATGTTAATTATGACCTTCAAGATGTCAGTGGTCGAAAGGAATGGCGTGATTCACATATGTTCTGAGCCTCGGTGTTGGGTCTCATGGGTGTCCCCTCTGTGTCCTGGACATCTGGGTACTGGCACGGAGGAGACTGCGGGGTCCTCTCTGGGAGAAGAGGCAGCTGTGGCCCAGGAAGGTGCTGCACCCCACCTGACACGCTTGAAACCCAGCTCAGAAGGCACAATCAGAGCAGCATTGCCTTAAAGTGTCATGAATGCATTTCTACTTTATGATGTTTGTAAATTACAATCTTATACAGATAATAACCCTCTAGTCCAGATACTAAGAGGTCTATAAATCCTTGCTGTTTTTCTGGGGGGAATACCTCTCCTCTTGGTATTTTGAGACTGATTTTTCTCCCTCATTTAAAATTTTTACCTACACTCTAATTGCTCCCTCTGAGAGGCCTACTTCTATTTGGAGGCATTTAAAAAATGGAAGTCCTGGGGCACCTGGGTGGCTGAGTGGGTTAAGTGTCTGACTCTTGGTTTCAGCTCAGGTGATGATCTCAGAGTTTTGTGAGTTCAAGCACCACATCAGGCTCTGTACTGACAGCACAGCATCTGCTCAGGATCCTCTCTCTCCCTCTCTCTCTCCCCCTCCCCTGACATTGTTTCTGTCTCAAAAT
Source organism: Crocuta crocuta (assembly GCF_008692635.1). Lineage (NCBI taxonomy): Eukaryota > Metazoa > Chordata > Mammalia > Carnivora > Hyaenidae > Crocuta > Crocuta crocuta. The sequence goes on along the minus strand of NW_027533334.1, from coordinate 5,280,954 downwards.
AAATAAGTTAAAAAAAAAAACAACTGAAGTCCTTCCAATATTTCTGGGACAAGAGGAGCAAAGTTGGGCTCTTGAGTCAGACTTCCTGGGGCCACATCTTAAAAACAAATTGTGGGCATATTACTTACCCTCTCTAGGTCTCTGTTTTCTCATCTGTAAAACGGGCATAATAATGGTACTTACTACCTGATAGGATTGTGAGGATTAAGTGACCTACTACACATCAAGTGATTACAAGTGCCTAACACAGAGTCAAAGACTCACAAATGCTCACTTCATCAGTTTGCATCTCATACTTGGGTCAGAGTCTGTCCCCAGGAGCACACCGGGCTCCTGACCCCCCCCCCTTTTTTTAACGTTTTTAAAATTAAGCTTATTTGTAACTTAAACACATAGATCTGAGGAGGGGCAGAGAGAGAAAGGGAGGTGGAAAATCCCAAGCAGGCTCCAAGCTGTCAACACAGGGCGCAATGCAGGGCTCGAACTCACAAACTATGAGATCATGGCCTGAACTGAAACCAACGCTAACCGACTCAGCCACCCAGACGCCCCACCCACGTCCTGATTCTTGCATCAGGAGCCCACCCTTGTGTGGCTTCCATGCCTTTGTGCGGATATTCCCAGGCATTTTTACATCTCCTCTTGCCACTCAAACCCAACACAGGGATCACCTCCTCCGTGAAGACACCTCGCTCCCCACACTACCCTCCATCACACCCCGGCTCACCCTGGAGAGCACACCATCTGCTGTCATGGTCTGGGCCTTACTCACATCCCTGTTACCGAGCCCACGGCACTGGTGGGTAACAGCACCTTCACAGGCCTGAGACAGAGTGGGCACTCAGTAAATGTTTGCTCACCTGAACCAAATTGAGCTGAGAAGATTCAAATCCAACTTGCAGCTTCAGGGTGTCAAAGATGCTGCCTTGGGCACGTAAGGTGGGAGCCGGGGACATGCAGACTCAATCAACAGCCTTCCACAACACTCCTGGCTTCCTTAGGGCCTCCATAGGCCTGCAGGTGAAATAACAGGATCAGTAAGAACAAGATCACGTGGAGATGGTGAATACAAGTGTAAATGCCGAACATGGGATGGGGTGAGTTCGAGGCTGGGGTAAAGGAGGCTGAGACTTGGATTTGAAGAGAAGGTGGAGGGCGAGGCAGGCAGTGTGGGCATGGCAATGCCAGCGAGATTCCAGAATAAGGGCCTTTGAGAACCCCGACATTCCCAGAGGGAGGAGCACACACCCTGCGCAGGTCCACAGCCTCCAGACGAAGCCAGGCGAGGGTAGGGCTTCAAAGAATCAGAAGGGGAAGACTACCATACTCTGTTGGGCAAGGGACCTTCATGATACAGGTCTTGTTCTGCTAGTTTTTAGGTGCTTTTAATATGACCTTTTAATAATCACTTATACAATGAATAGCCAGGAAGGAAGCAAGACGTAGAAGAAAAATGATGAGCTATGGACTCAAATGGACACCTGGGCTTGAAACCTAGATCCACTATCTGCTAGTTCTGTGACTTTGGCCTGTTCCTTACCTGCTATAAGCCTCTGTTTCTTGAGCTGTGGACTGGGGATGACACACACTTCATTTTGGGGCAAGGTCGCTTTTACAAAGGTAAAATTTACATACAACAAAAACTTACCAATTTTAAGTGTTCAATTTGATGAGTTGTGTTTTATATATATAATTGTGTAACCACCACTGCAGTAAAAATATGGAACATAATCACCTTAAAAAGTTTCTTCTGGGGCACCTGGCTGGCTCACTCAGAAGAGCCATGAGAGTCCTGACCTTGGGATTATGAGTTTGAGTCCCACGTTGGGTGTAGTGGTTACTTAAAAAAATAATTAGGGGCACCTGGTGGCTCAGTTGGTTAAGCATCTGACTTTGGCTCAGGTCATGATCTCAAGGTCCGTGAGTTGGAGCCCTGTATCAGGCTCTGTGCTGACAGCTCAGAGCCTGGAACCTGCTTCTGATTCTGTGGCACCCTGTCTCTCTGCCCCTCCCCAACTCGTGCTCTGTGCCTGTCTTTCTCTCAAAAATAAACATTTAAAAATATGAATAACTAACTAACTAAGGTGCACCTGGATGGCTCAATCAGTTAAGTAGCCAACTATGGGTTTCAACTTTGGCTTGGGTCATGATCTCACAGTTTGTGAGTTGGAGCCCTGCCTAGGGCTCCGTGCCAACAGTGCTGAGCCTGCTTGGGATATTCTCTCTCTCTCTCTCTCTCTCTCTCTCTCTCTCTCTCTCTCCTGGACTTTCTCTCCTCATTCCCCTTAGCAGTCAATACTCCCCTTCCACCTCAGCCACTGGAAGCCAGTGATCTGTTTCCTATTATTACAATTTTACCATTTCCAGAACTTCATACACATGGAAACATACAGTTACAATCTTTATGTCTACTCTTTTTTCCCCCAACTTTGCATAATGCTTTTGAAATTCACCCATGTTGTTGCTATTATCAAGAGTTCCTTCCTGGCTGGTCCGAGTATGGTGTTGTTTATAATTAACTGTCACAACCAGTTACAGGTTTCTTTTTCTTCTCCCCTCCCACTGCCTCAGTTGACTAAACCTGAAGTAAAAATAAAATAAAATGGTTCATTCCTTTTTATTGCTAAGTAGTTTTCTGTTTTTTTAAAATGTTTTATTTATTTCTAGGAGAGAGAGAGAGACAGCATGAGCAGGGGAGGGTCAGAGAGAGAGGGAGTCACAGACTGAAACAGGCTCCAGGCTCTGAGCTGGCTGTCAGCACAGAGCCCGATGCGGGGCTCGAACCCACGAACCGCGAGATCATGACCTAAGCCAAAGTCAGACACTTAACCAACTAAGCCACCCAGGCGCCCCAGTAGTTTTCTGTTTTATAAATATTCTGTAATATATTTGTCTGTTTACAAGTTGATGCACATTCAATTCCAGTGTGTGGCCATTATGAATAAAGCTAGTATAGGCGTTTGTATATAGGTCTTTGGGCAAAGCACCTGAGGGTAAAAGTGCTGGCCATATGGCAGGTGTATGTTTAACTTCATAGAAAATGGTCAATCTGTTCTCCAAAATGGTGATACCAGTTTACATTCTCACCAGCAACATATGAGAGTGCCAGTTGCTCCACATCACCAACATTTGGTGTTATCTGCTTTTTAAAATTTTAGCCATTCTAATGTGTTTGGAGTAGTAACTTTTTGTAGTTTTGGCATGTTTTTCTGGTAATACTTTATGTGCTTGGTGGCCATTTATGTATCTTCTTTGGTATAGTGTCTGTTCAAATATTGTTGCCTATTTTTTTTTATATTGACTAGTTCCTTTTCTTAATATTGAGTGGTAAAACTGTTTTATTTATATTCTGGATACAGTTTTTTATCAGATACATGATTTGCAAATATTTTCTCCCATTCTGTGTTCTGTCTTTTCATTTTTAAACAATGTGTTTTGAAGAATTGAAGTTGTTAATTTTGATGAAGTCTAATTTATTATTGATCTCTTCTATAGTTCATGTTTCTTATGTCCAAGGTAAGAAATCTTTCTCCAACCCAGGTCACTAAAATTTTTCCTGTGTTCTCTTCTGAAAGCTTTGAAGCTTTTCTTACCCTTAGGTCATAGGATCCATTCAGGGTTAATTTTTATATGTAGTGTATGATAAGGGTCAATACTCATTTTTCTTTTCTTCTTTTACATATGGGTAGCCAACTATTTCAGCCCCGTTTGTGGAAAAGATTCTTCTTTCCCCATTGAATTGCTTTGGCTTCTTTGCCAGAAACCAAATGGCCATGCATGTATAAGACTATTTCTGAATTCTCTAGTCTGTTTTAGGATCTATATACCTATCTACATCAATACCACTTTCAATCATAGCTGTAGATTTATAACACACCTTGAAATCAGCTAATGTAACTCAAATATTCTTCTGTTTTAAAATTGCTTTGCATAGGCTCACTCCTTTGCATTTTCATACATACTCTAGAACAAGCTTGTCAATTTCCACAAAAGCCTACTAGGATTTTGACTGAAATTTTGTTGAATTAATATATCAAAATTTGGGGATAATTGACATTTTAACAATGTTAAATCTTCTGACCCATGAACATGGTATATCTATCCTTCTTTAATTTCTCTCAAAAATGGTTTGTGATTTTCAGTGTACATGACTTGTACATGTTTTATAAAATTTAGAACAAAGAATTTAATATTTTAATGTTATTTGCATATAGCATTTTTAATAATTTTAGTTATGATTTTATTTAGTAATGTAAATAATTTTTCTATATTCTTTTGTATACTGTGATCTTGCTAAATTCACTTTTTAACTAGTAACTTTTTTCTAGATTCCTAAGAACTTTCTGCATCAAAAATTATGTCTTCTGTGAATAAAGACTGTTGCTTCATTTCCAATCTGTATGTCATTTCTTTTTTTTCTTTTTTTTCTTTTTTTTTGCCTTATTGAACTGACTGGCATCTGAAATACAAGGTTGAATAGCAGTGATAAAAAATATCCTTGATCTCTTTCCAATCTTAGATTTACAGTGTTTCACCATTAAGTATGATTTGCTAGATTTCTTCATAGATGTTTATTATTAGATTGAGGAGATTTTCTTATACTTTTAGTTTTTTTAAGTTTTGAAAAATCATGAATCGGTGTTGTATTTTGTCAAATTATTTTAATTCATCTATTGGTAGGATCCTATGGGTTTTCATTTTTAGTCAGTTATTCTGGTAAATTGCATTGATTTCTTTTTGGAATAAACTCTACTTGGTTATGATGTATTTTCTTTCTTTTGTATATTGCTAGATTTGTTTTGCTAAGCATTTTTGCATCTATGTTCATTAGAGATTTGTCTATATTTTTCTTTACTTGCAATGTCTGTGGTTTGGTATCAGCTTTGTCTTATTTATGAAATTCATTGAGTTCCATCTTGGATTTCCCCACTGTGGCCTGAAGACTTTCTTGAAGCAGTACACTGGGGCAATTATAGGACTCACCTTGTTTGTTTCCAGTTTCTCAGGGATCACTATCCTTCATTGCCTAATGACAGCTGTTTTTTCAGGTGAAAGACTAAATACAATCTCTGTTGCTCCATCTTGGCCAAAAGTAAAGTCCTCTAGGTGCTTTTAAGATTTTCTCTTTATCACTGGATTTCAATAGTTTGATTATTATGTACCTTGGTGTGGTTTCCTTGTTTCTTCTACCTGAGGTTGTTGGGATTCTTAGATTTGTGGTTTTATAGTTTTCAGAAAATTTGGAAAATGTTTTCAGCTATTATTTTTCCATTTTTTCTGTTTCCCTTTCTGTATTAGTTTTGTAGAGCTACCATAACAAGTACCACAGACTGTGTGGCTTAAATAACAGAAATTTATTTTCCCACAGTTTGGGAGGCTAAAAGTCTAAGATCATGGTGTTGGCAGGGTTGTTTTCTTCTGAGACCTCTCACCTTGGTTTGTAAATGAATGTCTTCTCCCTGAATCTTCATGTAGTTTTCTCTATATGCATGTCTGTGTCCAAAATTTCTCTTCTTCTGTAAGGACACCAGTCATATTGGAGTATGGCTCACCCTAATGACCTCATTTTAACTTAATTACTCTTTAAAGAAACTATCTCTAAATAATGTCACATTCTGAGGTGCTGGGGATAAGGCTTGAACATATAAATTGGGGAGGGTGGACATAATTCTCTCTCTTCTTTTGGAACTTCAATTTATAGGTCAATTTATATTGCTTTACAGATTACTGATACTCTGTTCTTAGACTCTTTGTTTTTCAAGTTTTATTCCTCTCTCTTTTTCATTTTGTATGGTTTCAATTGTTCCGTTTTCAAATATTTTTTTCTTCCATGTCTGATCTGCTAATCTCACCTAGTGTATTTTTATTTTCACACTATGCATTTTTTTTACATTAGAAATCCCCTTTGAGTGGCACCTGGGTGGTTCAGTTGGTTAAGCATCTGACTCCTGATCTCAGCTCAGGTCACGATCTCACGGTTGGTGAGTTCCAGCCCCCTCTTGGGCTCCGCAGAGCCTGCTTGGGATTCCCTCTGTCCCTCTCTCTCTGCCCCTTCCCCACTCACATGCACACTTGATGCCTCTCTCTCTCTCAAAATAAATAAATTCACTTAAAAAATTCCATTTGGATCTTTTTTGTATCTCTCATCTCTCTCCTTGTTATGTTCATGTTTTCCTCTAACTTTTTAAACATGGATTTTATTTTTAATAGCTCATGTACCACTCATATCTGTTAATTCAGTTCTATCATCTATGCTATTTCTGTTTATGTTTCACTTAATAGTTGTTCTTTTTTTTTCTCGTTATGGGTTGTATTTTCCTTCTTTCCATGCCTGGTAACTTATTTTTAAGTTCGTGGATCTATAATCTCTTTCTTTTCTTAAAAGTTTATTTACTTATTTTGAGATAGATAGGGAAGGGAGGAGGGCAGAGAGGGAGAGAGAAAGAATCCCCCAAGCAGGCTCTGTACTGTCAGCGCAAAGCCCAATGCAGGGCTTGAACCCATGAACCACAGGATCATGATCTAAGCTGAAATGAAGAGTTGACCACTTTACTGACTGAGTCATCCAGGCTCCCTGAGCCTGGTAATTTATTAGATGCTGGATTTTGAGAATTTTAGATTCTTAGATACTGGATATATTGAGATATTCTTTAAATATTGTTGGGCTTTGTTCTGGGATGCAGTTAAATCACTTGGGAACAGTTTAATCCTTTTAAAACTTGATTTAGGATTAATTAGGAAGGGGTGGTTAGAATAGTCTTTAATCTAGAATTTATTTGACCCCACTATGGAGGAACACCCTATGATAACTACCTAGTGTTCCATGTACTTGGAGTTTTTCTCAATTGGGCTAGTGTACATGAGCTAATCTAGTCAACTAATCTAGTCACCTAGGATTTGTTAGAATTCTTGGAATTATTCCATCTACCCTATTCCAATGATTTCCCCCACTTCTCATTGGTTTCCTTACATGCATGTGGAGATCAGTGCAACACAACCAAAGATATAAGAAGATCCGTCTGAAGAACTTTGAAGTGTTCTCTCTCTGTCTCTCTCTCTATCTGTGTCTTCTCCAGCATTATCTCTGTAAATTTTATCCATTTTTGCCTCCCTGTACTCTGAATTCAGTCTTCTCAACTCAGTATGACTTCTAGACTCTATTTGGGGCCATCTTTACTGCATTGCAGCCTGTAAACTTATTCTAAGTCCCAAACTAGAATACTCAAAAGACTCACTCCTTTGTTTACACTCTCTCAGTGATAACTGCCCTGTAGTACCTATTGTTTAATGGCTAAAAGACATCGTTTCATATATTTTGTCCATTTACCTAGTTGCTTAAGGTAAGAGGGTGAATCTGGCCCCTGGACAGAAGCAAAAATCCTCATAATTTTAAAATTTGTATTAAACCTGGTAGTATGTTGGGGGTGTGGATCACCTAGCATAGTACTTGGCACTTGAATAGAGATAAGCTCCTCCCCTTCTCCTCATTTTGAAATGGTACAGGAACAACCTGGGCCATTTGAGATGGTACAGGAAATGAATGGTTAGAAGAACAGTCAGCCTTTGTACTTTAGAAATATTCTTCGATTCCAGAAGCATTTATTGAGCACCTATTGATGTGAGTTGCTATTCTAAAGCAAAAGTTTTGTCCACAACAGTGATTTCAGAGATGTTGGCATTCTCCTGCACAAGACTCTGCTTAGGTTCCCTTTTATGAGAAATTAAGGTTTGATGATGAAGTAGAGTACTTCCTGGTGAGATTTACCGCTAAAGACTTTGTCAGAATAGATTTCTTCTAATGATTAGGTCCTTCAGTAAAATGTATCTTCTACATTTCTAATTACAATTGACCAGGGAAATATTGCCCTAACCAATTATTGTGGAGGTTGAAGCCTACATTGCCATAATTTGGTGCTTGTCTTTCTTGCCTCCCTGAATTCTTCTTCTTGTCCAGAAGGTCTGCTTGTGTCTTTATGATCCCAACTTTCAGTGAGTAATGCTGTTAAACTCTGTACTTGAATTGCCTCCTGCACACAGTGAGAATAATAACAATGCCTGTTTCACAGGATCCTCTCTGTTGGGAGGATTCAGTGACTTCATATGTGTAAAGAACTATGGACTGTACCTGGCACACTGTGAACCTTCAATTAATGTTTGCTACAATTATTCTTATTATTGCTGCATTTTGTTTTGTTAATTATTATTTTTATATTACTCAGTGACAGCAGGACATACTATAGAGGATCTGAATTTTAACTGGACTGTGATTTCCTTCAAAGGAGGGTCCATTTAGTTTACCATTGTATCCCTACTGTCCACCTAGCCCATAGGAGCACTATGGTGAGATGGTTAAGATTAAGGGTCAACCAACTTTTCTGTAAAGGACAGATAGTAAATATTTTAGGCTTTATGGGACATGGTCTCTCTACCTTTGTGGCATAAAAGTAGCCATAGTCAATACAAATGGGCCTGGTTATATTCCAGTAAAATTGTATTTTCAGGGGTACTTGGGTGGCTCAGTCGTTAAGCATCTGACTTTGGCTCAGGTCGTTTCATGAGTTCGAGTTCCACAGTGGGTAAGCTCCAGCCCCAGATCAGGTGTGCTCGAGGCCTGCCTCTCTCTCACTCCCATTCCCCCATCCACATCTCTCCTGGGATTCCCTCTCTCTCTCTCTGCCCCTCACTCACTTTTGCCCTCTCTTTCACTCTCAAAAAAATTGTATTTTCAAAAACAGACAGTGGAACAAATTTGGCCCATGGGCCATAGCTTGCCAACCCCTGGTTAAAAGTATTACTCTACAAATCACACTGCCTGGACTCAAATCTCAGCTCTGCTACTAACCTTGTGACTTTGAATTAAACCTTACTCAACCTTCGAGAACAAACTCAAGTCCTCTTCCTGTGGGGATTCCCTCCTGATGGCCCAGCCTTATGCCACCTCATCCCCTTCCTCTTTATGGCAGTTCATTTGACATTATACTCTAGTGGCCTTGGGTTCTCCAGAGCACTTTTTACTATCTAACTTGTCCCCACATACGTTCTCTGTTTACCTCTTCATCAGGTCTCTCCTGCAGTAGAACATAAGCTCCTGCGTGCACCTGGGTGGCTCAGTCAGTTAAGCATCTGACTTCAGCTCGTTTCATGATCTCATGGTTCACAAGTTTGAGCCCCAAGTTGGGCTCTGTGCTGACAGCTCAGAGCCTGGATCCTGCTTTGGATTCTGTGTCTCCCTCTCTCTCTGCCACTCCCCCACTCATGCTCTGTCTCTCTCTTTCTCAAAAATAAATAAACATTAAAAAAAAAAAGAATGTAAGCTCCTTACCATTAGTTCTCCAGCACCCAGGATGGTGCATGGCATGTAGCAGGCACCTAACACAATATCTTGTTTATTGAATGAATAAATGAACGTTTTATATTGTTGGACCCTTTTGTTTTTATCATTTAATTTTTCTCTTTTTTGCTTTATTTCCCCAAATAGAGCCATAGTTTCTTGAAGACACCTCTCCAATCATCAATTCAGGATTATCATGAAGATTAAGTGAAATTACGTACATAAGCATCTAACCCCGAGTTTGGTGTATACAGATGCTCAAAAATGCCAACTGCTTGTTTACTAGTTCATACTTTCTTCTATTCACTTAATAAAGGTTCACTTGCCAGCCACCATGAAAGGATTTGAAAGGCAAGGTCTGCAGGCAAGTATGAAATCTAAGACACTCACTGAGGTATATCATCAGTGGAACTGCATGAAATTGCCATATTTTAAACTCTGCAGTTCTGCAGGGAAGTGGTGGTATTTTTGCCACAGCCCACATCAAAGTCCAGATGGAGTGAGGGAGGGATGGAAATGGAGTCCCATAACCCCCAGGAACTCTTAAGATTGCATCTCCTAAGTAGTATGGTCCATCTGTTTCTGTAACTTCCTTAGCAACTTAACAAGTAAATCCTTAAATAGTAACTGCCAGCAATATTTCAGGGTGGTTTTTTTTTTGTTGTTGTTGTTTTTTTATTTCTTATTAGGTACAAGAACCATGAAGGTAGCCCCTTATAAACCATCTGCTATGAGAGATGTCCATTGAGCTGCTCTTCTAGACCCATATGCCCTTTCAGTCTGTCTCTAAGGGGACGTCTCTACTCACAAATTCTGCATTGGACAACCATTGTTTCTACCAATCCAGCATTTGATATCCCTTCCTGAGGCAGCAACTCCCTGGTGTCCCCTGGGACCCTTCCCCCTCTCAGACTAATGGTTAGGATGAGGATGGTATCCCTTGGATAATTACTTAGTTAGCAAATCATTCTGGGAAGCACACATCTTATTCATTCATTCATTGAGAGAGAGAGAGAGAGCAGGGGAGGGAGGGATGGAGGGAGAGAGAGAGAAAGCGGGGGAGAAATACAGAGAATCCCAAACAGGCTCCCAACTGTCAGCGTGGAACCTGTCGTGAGGCTTGATCTCATGAACCATGAGATTATGACCTGAGTCAAAACCAAGAGTCAGACACTTAAATGACTGAGCCATCCAGGCACTGAGAAGCACATATCTTTTTTTTTTTTTTTTCTAAGTATGTAAAAATAATGCTTGTTCTTGCAACTTTGATCTCCTGGGTGGTTCTGTCTTTGAAGATATTTTTTTAAGTACAGAGATAATGTGATTTGATTAGAAATGTGTTGGTCAGACCTGGAAATGTGATGAGTGTGTTCACACATCAAATCAATTTCTAATCTCAGATGATGTTTTTCAAATCAGGTCTTTTTGGTTTTATTTTATTGTTATTTTAAATATGTCTAAGTTTTATCACCACCAGACTAGTCAGTGCTGTTTATCATTCAAACTCCCAGTAGCTGGAATCCAAACCTCAGAAAATGTGCATCCTTACATTGTTGACCATCATGAAATGACATCAGCATATGGGAATAGGAGGCTTCGCGTTCTTCATCTTGGTTCGTGGGCTCCATCAGCAAGTTCCCAGCACCTGCGAAGCCCAGATCTGACAATCATAGATATTTTCAGATTTTTCAGTCCTGATTTCTAAAATATCCTTTTGTCTCCAACCACATCTAGTTGACCAGCTGTCTCGATTTTTGGATTGGGAACCAAAATCACTGTAAGGATAGAGTGCTTGCTTTCATCACCCAAATTCTTGGCTCCTTCACTCCACTTACTCTACTCCTTGTCCCTCTTGTTCTTCCTGCATCTGGAATATGAGTCTTTGACATTTAGCCATTCCTTTGGCAAACTGTGATTGTCTTTTCTCTTGATGATTATTGTAGCAGACAATGTCATGCTTCTTGATCCTCTTGGACACCCTAAAAATATTTTTTTTATTATTGTTTAAGGACCCAAAGACAAAGCACTGGAAGCACTCAGGAGTTCCCCTCCCATCCTCCATAGTCTCAAGACCATGAGCCACTGACTATCTGTATGAGGAGCATGAACACCCAGCTCAGGTTGGGACAACTGTCAGGAACTCCTTATGCCCATGGTTCCCCTGAGGCTGAGGTTGAAGCTGAGCCTTGGAGAGTCTTCTGCCTGAGATATCCCCCTTGCTTTGTGTTACAGGTTGAATTATGCCTCCCCTGCACCCACCATCCAGTTCACATATTAAAGTTCTGACCTCCAGGACCTTAGAATGTGACCTTATTCAGACATACAGTAGCTACAGATTTGATTAAGATGAGGTTATACTGGAGGAGGGTGGGCCCCAATCCAGTGTGATTTGCATCCTTGTAAAAAGTGGAGGTTTGGACACAAAGACATACACATATGCAGAATGCCAAAGGAATGTGAGGGCAGAGATTGGGGTGAAGCATCTACAAGCCAAGGAAGACCAAAGATTGCTGGCAAACTACCAGAAGCTGTGAGAGAGTCATGGAACAGATTCTCCCTCACAGTCCCCAGAAGGAACCAACCTGCCAAGACCTTGGGCTTCCAGCCTCTGGAAATATGAGATAATACATCTCTGTTGCACAAGTCACCCAGATGGCAGCACTTTGCTATGGCAGCCCTGGGAAACCAATGCCCTTGGCTTCCTACCTTTTCCTGTCCTACTTGCCACTCCCTTACAGGTGTCTTCTGGGAGCACGTCCATGATCAAACCACTTGCACATGAATTCTCATCTCAGGGTCTGCTTCCTGGGAACCTTGTACAGATATCAGGTGTTATATATCTCTCACCAGCCTGGATCTCTCCTGAGCTAGACAGCAGATCCTACTGCCTACTGGGCACCTGCACCTGGTCATTCCTCAGATATTAAACTCTGTGACAAAATCAGACTCACCACTTATGAAGTCCATGTGCTCCCCAACCATACTCCTCTAAAATATGATGGCACCATCAAGTTTGAAATGGCTCATGTCAGAAATTTGAAAACTACCTTTGCCCACTTTTCTCTCTCACTCTCTTAGAGCTCATCATTGTCCAAAGTCTGTCAGATTCCCCCTCATTTCCCAAGTCTCTCCTCCCCCTTCCATCCCTCCCTGTTACTGCCTTCGCTGGTCCTTCATTTATCTCTCTTGGATGATTACACTAGTCTTCTCATCCCTGGTCTTCCCTCTTTTGTCCCCCATACCACTGCCAGAATGCTTCCATGACACACCCCAATGATGTTACTCCTTTTCTTAACACGTGTCAATGTCTCTCTATCACCAAGACATGAGATACAAATTCCTTGACATGGTGACCTTAGCTCCTGCCCCACATAGCGTCTTCCTCAAGGGCCTCACCAAACTGCCGGGAATTCCTTGGGTATGTATGCCAGTGCTCTCCTGCCTCCTGTTATAACCCTTTAAGTCTAGAACCGCCCCCCCCCCCACACCTTTATCCCATGACTGGCTAATTCTCACTCATGCTCCAATCTCTTCTGAAGCTTGCCCTGCTCGGTAGAGCCTCCCAGCCACTCCACCTGCCAACTCTGCTGTGCCCTGACCATCTTGGCCGCACTCCAAGATGTTACCCATCATTCTGGATTGTAATTGTTCATCATTCTCACTAGACTGTGAGTTCCATGAGGAGCAAAGGAGAGAACACAGCCAGAGCCAGAGCCAGAGCCAGAGTGAGGGAGCTGGGCAGAGCCTGGAGGAAGCTTTTCCAAACCTGCTTTGTTATCATACCAGCAGTGTCTTCTTTGATACCATGTTCCTGGACACTGAAAAGCCAAAATTATCCTCATCTCCATCCCTGCTCTCCTCTCTTCTATTGGCACCACCCTTTGCCTGGGACAAGCAGACAATCATGCCTGCTACTTTGGTGACAATGGAAAGACAAGTTCCTTCTAAGGCTTTAGGGGCTGGTGGTCGTCTTGAGTAAATGAGGAGGGTAAAATCAGAACTCAGAAGGTGAGATTAAGCTCATCTTTAGGCACATAGCCTTTTTGTTTTCCACCTCTTGTCTATTGCTTTAACACCAAGGTCTCCATTGTTAAAGAAATGAGAACCCGTTTAGACTTTGAGATTAGAATACAGGTAATGAGCATCCTCAATGCACTACTTGTATAATATGCATTTTATTTTATCTTTACTGAGTTTACATTGCAAAGTTTGTGCTCTGTGATTCATTGATTTGATAAGCATTTACTGAGCACCTACTATGTGCCAGGCACTGGGCTGGATTCTGGGGATACAGAATTGACTAAGAAATGGTGTCTTTCCATTGGAAGACACCCATCCACTAAAGAGCACCGCGTGGCTGTCAGATGGCCAGGCGTTCCCCAGTCTTTCTCCTTCCTTTCTTCAAGGGAAGAGTTTCCTCAGCCCTTGTGCGCACCTGGGGCAGATAGTGAGAGAGAGGCCAGGACTCTGAGAGGACAGTAGGAAAGAGTGACGGTGGTGGTAGATAGAGTGGGAATGGAGGTAGTTCTCAGGAGCAGAGAGGAAGGAAACTTTGCAGCCATAACATGTGACCCAGAGCTCAGGAATAAATATTGGATTTTTGTTAATGCTTTTTCTAGGTCTATTGAGATGATTATATGGCTTTTCCTTATTAATTTCTTAATATAGTGAATTATGTTGATTGATTTTTGGATATTAAACCCATCTTTCACATCTGGGATAAACCCCATTTGGTCATGATTTATATATTGTTGGATCTGAGTGGTTAAACTTTTATTTAGAATTTTTACAACTGTATTTATGATAGATTTTAATCTATAGTGTTTTTCTTTTCTTTCCTCTTTCTTTTCTTTCTTTCTTTCTTTCTTTCTTTCTTTCTTTCTTTCTTTCTTTCTTTCTTTCTTCCTCTTTTTTCTCTGTAGTTTTCTTACAAAGTCTTTGTCTATTTTTGGAATCAGGGTAATATTGGCTTCATAAAATGAGTTGGGAAGACTTAGATCTTGGATTTCCTGAAAGATTTGATGTTGATTTGGTATCATTTCTTCCTTAAGTGTTTGTGTGATAGAATTCACTAATGCATCTAGGCCAGGAAGTTTCTTTGTAGGAAGATTTTTAACTACATATTTAATTTCTTTAGTGGATTTAGGGTTATTCAGGTTCTCTATGTCTTCTTGAGTGTGTCTTGTTAGTTTGTATTTTTTCAGGGAATTTGTCCGTTGCATCTAAGTTGTCAAGTTTTTTGACATAAAATTGTTCGTATTATCCCATTATTATTTTTTACATTATCTGCAGGATCTGTAGCAATGCTACCTCTCTCATTCCTGATGTTGGTAATTTGTGATTTTTCTCTTTTCCTTCTGATCAGTTTGGCTAGAGATTTATCAATTTCATTGATCTACTCAATGCTTCTGGTTTCATCAATTTTTCTCTATTGTTTTTCTAGATTTTTTTCTTTCATTAATTTTTATTCTTATCTTTATTATTATTTTCTCCTTCACCTTTCTATGGATTTCACTTGCTTTTCTTTTTCTGGTTTCTTGAAATGAAAGCTGAAGTCCTTTCTTTGAGACCTTTCTTCTTTCTGAATATTTGGTGGAATGAGATTCCTTTCAAGTATTTCTTTAGCAGAATCCCACACATTTTGTGTTTTCATTTTCATTAAGTTCTATTTTGCCTTTTGATTTCTTCCTGGACTCATGGGTTAGTCAAAGTATATTATTTTGTTTCCACATCCCTGGGATTTTATAAATCTTTTTAATTACTGATTTCTAATTTAATTTCATTATGGTCAGGAAACATAATTTGTATGGCTTGAATCTTTTTATACTCGAGTCTCATTTTGTTGACCAGAATATGGTCTATTCTGGAAAATGTTCCATGAGCACTGGAAAAGAATGTCTATTCTGCTGTTGTTGGTGTACTATAAATGTCAGGTCAAGTAGGTTGCTAGTGTTCAAACTTTCTATATCGTTACTGGTTTGCTGACTCGCTGTCCTATCAGTTATTGAGAGGGACAAATTGAAATCTCAGACTGTAATTACGGATTTATTACTCCTTAAAGTTCAGTCAGTTTTGGCTTTGTGCATTTTGAATCTCTATTAATAGGTACATAAGCATTTAGGATTTTTACATCCTCTTGATGACCTGACCCCTTTGTTATTAAGAAAAATTCCTGGTAATATTCTTTGCTCTGAAATATAATCTAATATTAATATAGCTACACAGCTTTTTTTTTTTTTATTGGTATTGGTATGGTCTAGCTTTCCCCATAGTTCTATCCCATCTGTGACTATCTATTTTAAGTGTATTTATGAAAGGCCCTATATAGTTGGGTCTTCCCTTCCGATGCAATCTGACAGTCTCTGCACTTACTTAGACAATTTACATGTAACACGATTATTGATATAGGTTTATTTAAATTGACCATCTTACTGTTTCTTCTCTAAGTTTTACCACTTGTTTTTCTCTCTTTTATCTTTTCCTGCCTTCTTTTGGACTCGTTATATACTTTATTATTTTTTTTTAATTTTATTGTTTAGAGAGAGAGAGAGAGCATGAGTTGGGGAGAGGGATGGGGTAGGGAGAGAGAGAGAGAGATGGAGAGGGACAGGGAGAGGGAGAGGGAGAGAGAGAGAGAGAGAGAGAGAGAGAGAGAATCTTAAACAGGCTCCAGGCTCAGCACAGAGGCTGATGTGGGCTCGATCCCACAACTCTGGGATCAGGACCTGAGCTGAAATCAAGAGTTGGATGCTCACTGAGCCACTCAGGTGCCCCTGGATTCCTTAGATATTTTTAGTGATTCCATTTATGTCCTTTATTCGCTGATTAACTATGATTCTTTGTTTTCTTTTGTTAGTGGTTGTGTTAGGAATTAGAGTATATATTTAATTTATCAGTCTCTCTTCCAGTGATACAATACCACTTCACATATAGTACACAGACCTTCCAATAGTGTATTTTCATTTCTCCCCTCCAGACCTTTATGGATCTAGCACAAGCCTGGGAAGTGATTCTTTACTTCAAATTTATTATTTATTATAATACTGCTATTAATATGACAATAGCTAATATATACTGAGCACTTTACAAGTATTAGCTCATTCTCATTTGGGAACTTATTTCATCCAAGTAATCTCAGAATGGCATCTTCCCTGTTACAAAATATCTTTATATAAACAATATTTCTGAGCACTCACTCTGGGCTCAGCACTGTTCCAGCTGATGCAATTGCATGCATTGCCTTATTTAACCTTAGTGAGAACCCTGCAAGGAAGGTAGAAGGAATTTGGGTAGCTTGTTCAAGACTGGCATCTGAGCCTATGAGTTTGACTCCAGTATCTACCTTCTTAACTGGTACACTATTAATAGGGACTATATTGATGTGTTAAGTTAAAATAAATAATTATAATACTTTTAGTAGGAGCACCTCATGTCAGGATAACAGATAAAGATAACTAGGAAGTTATCTTGGCTCTCTGAAAACAACATTTTTGTTTTGAAAATCCACATACTAATCCCCTCTTTGAGGCTTGCTGGTTTTAACGGCTCATGGAGCCCATGCCTTCAGATCTCTTTAACTATCTGTTTCTTCAGATCAAGGTCTTGGCATCACTTTAAAAATAAAATATATGTTTTTAAGAGTATAATCTTATTTCACTGAATTTTATTTTTTTGATACATTTTCAGTAAAAATCATTGTCCAAGAACCATGAAATTTAAAAAGAAAGGCCAAAATCTATTCTACCATCTGAGTTTTCCTTTTAGTTTAGAGTCTTGTATGGGACTTATACTTCAAAATTGTATTTCTTTTAAGAGAGTTCTAGAGGAACTATGATGGATGGGTGCATAGTTAGCAAAATGATTGTTTCTTGAATAAAAGAAGGCTAAATTAACATATACTAAAGTACTTGTGCTATGAACCATATAAATGCTATTTATTCTTCAGGACTACACACTGCAGTAGGTATTCTTATTTCCATTTTACAGATGAAGGAACTGAGGCTCAGGTTTACACAGCTAATACACGGGAGAGGGGAACTGCGAAACCAGGCCTGTCTTCAGCACAAGCCAGGCATTCTCTAGTTCCGCTTATCACCAGATAGTGACTCCATTATTATTTTCTTTCTATAGTTCTCATTTATTAACTGTAAGGGCTAAAGTAAATTAAAAAATAAATAACTTGTGGCTTCTTATTTTACACGGAAGCATATTTCCGAAGAAGTCAAGAAAGGAAGAGGAATCTGAAGTTTGCCTGGGTGAGGGTGGAAAATACCATAGTCTTTTTTGGGTTGGGACATGAGTTGCTGTAATCTGTATGCACTTTAAGGGTGGCATAGCTGTTAACATTCTGCACATATTTTTTTTTTTTTTCAAGTTTTAGTAAAGTTTATTTAGAGTGCCCCCAACTACACAGGGACACACAAAAATATTTTCTCTACACAAAGTTTTCTCTACAACAAATTTCACATCTACTGACTTATATAATTTTTTTTTTCTCTATGTGTTGGGATCCTTGAAAGAAAACAAACAAACAAAACTGCCTTTGCTTTCTGTCTCCACAGCCTAGAATAGTACTTGGCACACAGTACTATGCTTTATAAACATAGTCCGAACTTATTCTTATTTTTCCAATGTAAACATTTTATAATTTTAACTTTAAAAAGAAGTTCAAATCAACAGAAAAGGTGCATAAATAGTACATTGAAAACCCCTATACTCTTCATCAAAGTTCTTCAACTTAGTCACATTTATTTTCTCCCTTCTCTCCTTCTCTTATTGTCTATATAAGTACATACAAATACATACTTTTTTCCCTGAACCATTCAAAGTTAAGTTATAGACACTGTGACAATTCAACTTTGAATCCTTAAGCATGCATATCTTAAGAAAAAGAACACTTTCTTATATGACCTTGGTAAGGTTATCAAATTCAAAAATTTAACCTTGACACAATCTCATCTAGTACATAATAAAAGTTGCCCTATTGTTCCAATAATGTCCTTTATTGAAATGCTTTATATTTATTTTTCAGATTAAGAATCTAATCCAGATCACACACGAAATTTAGGTGACATATCTCTTGTTTTCTTCAATCTGAAGTTGTTTCTCATCCTTTGTCTTTCATGATATGTTTCTTGGTTCCATGGATATGTGGCCCAGGAACTGACAATCAGAGAACTCCATGTAGTTCATCCCATTGGCCACTGCACACCAGGTCCCCTCACGCCAACTGGTCCTGGGGGGAGCTGAGCACACAAACTGCTTCTTTGTGCTGGTTCCTTGAGGCTACACTTCAGAGCGGTGGCGCGCCTGCCGCCATTGTAGCTCCCGGGCGGCTGGGGACCCTGAAAGAGCCGCGCAGACACCGGGCGTCCGCGCCCCTGGCTGGCTGGAACTCCAGAGGGAAGGCAGAGAACTAAAAACTGGATTATTAGCCTGTGAGTTCGTGTTTCGGGTGACGAGCCATAGAGGGACCCGGTTTTCCTCACTCCCTCTGCACATATTTTTTATGCGCACAATTTCACTGTTTTTGTTTTGGTCAGCAGGTGGCAATATTGTGTCACAAGGAACATTTAATGTTCTTAAGCGGTGAGGTAAACAGAGACTTTACTTTCATGTCAATAGCTGTCTTTTACAATAAAATGATGGGTTATGATTTGATCTCATGAATCCTATTTCTTCCCATGAAGAAGGCAACACAAATATTTCAGGCAGCTTCTTTGAAGGGCGTGCATCGACGTCAGGTTGCTTGCCCTGGGACCTCAGTGAGGAATGGGAACAGCATTCTTACACTCTTGCTGTAGAGCCACTGGACTCTGATGGTGACCTCTCAACTCCTGAAAGCAGGTGCAAGTCACAGGGTTCAGAGTCACTTAATAGAAAGGCTGGTTCCTCAAGTGGCAATGGAGATTATAGCAACATCTCATTTCATTAGAGATTCCCCAGTCCAGTAATTTCAGTTGTTACGATACCATTCTAAAAGTGAATCAGGGTGGAAGAGGAGATCATTTACACCAACAAAATGGTTGCAGAGTGGATGCAGAGAGACAAATTCAGGTTAACTTATGCCCGACAGAGACACCGAGCTCCTATTAGAAGCTGTTTAGTCTTAATTCAGACAGAATTCAAATCTGGCTATTTAGTTTTCAGGTACACAGCAGAGTTGGAAGAGGGAGCAATTGCTGGGGGGCAGGTGCAAAGACAGACTCAAGTTCATCAGTCAGGCCTGGGGTCAGAAAGACAAAAAGAACAGAAGCTGAAACTTGAAGGCCTGGGCTGGGACAGACAGCCCCCAAGGTGTCACTTCACCACGCTCAGCCCAGTGATAAAGGCCCGAGCCATCCATCTGGGCAAGAGTTGTATCTGCAATGCTCTGTTTCATAAGGCAAGGAAGTGTGTAATGAGATAGAGTTGAAGAGATTCCTATCAAAGTGGGGAAAGAGAAAAAAATGGTTTGCTGCAAAGAGCAGTTGCTGTGGCCAGGAAAATGAACTCCTCACCCAGGGAGAGGCAGTGTGAGCCCTTGGGCTCTGCAGGCAGACAGACCCGGGCATGGATCGCAGCCGAGGCATGTTAAGGGAGCACCAGCAGGCCATTCAAGCTTCCTAAGCCTTGGTTTCCTCGTCCATAAAATGGGGATTAGAGGGTTTCAGGGAACATGCCAGTGCTTAGCCCAAGCCAGCATGTGTCAACCCCAGCTATCATTTTTTATGCCAGGTAAGCTGAAGTGTCAATGTGTGGTCATGACCTCCACCTCTCTTGGGATCTCTAGGAGCACAGCCACAACTTGGATTGCACTTTTCCTGCACACGTGTTGGCCTGGGTCCTGCAAGTGGGCCAGGGTTCTGGCTGTAGCCTACGGGACACTGTTCTCTGTGTTTACTACAAAGCGTGGACACTGGTCCCACCCTACCTGTATACCTGTGAATCCCTAGCCACATGTCACTCTGTCCCCTGCACTTTTGGCCACTCTCAGTGCTGCTTCCACCTTATGCCTAGACACTGTCAGTCCATCCCCCCATTGAGGTCCTCATTATAGTGACACTCTCTTTCAACTTCTGGCATTGGCTCAGCAAAGCCCATGTTGCCAGACTGAGCCCGGCCTTGTGGACAGCACTGACCTCAGGATGAGTCCCTAACTGGCTGGTCCCTGTCCCTTACGTAAAATTCACAGTAAAATTCACATCCTTCCTATCACCCCTCTTCGCTTCTCCCAGGAAAGCACTTTTAGCACCTGGTGGCTTTGATGACAGCTCAGGGTTCCCACACTCCATTACAAAGTCGAGCCCTGGGTGTGCCTGGTCCTCAGACATACTCCATATTAGTTTCTTGTGGCTGCTGTTACAAAGGACTGCAAACTGGGTGGCCCAAGTTAACAGAAATTTATTCTTTCACAGTTCTGGAGGCCAGAGGTCTGCAATCAAGAGGTCGGCAAGGCCGTGCTCCCTCTGAAGGCTCAAGAGGAGAATTGTCCCTTGCCTCTTCCAGCTTTCCGGGGCTCCATACATTCCTTAGCTTGTGGCTGCATCACTCCAGTCTCTGCCCCGACCTGCACATGGCTGTCTACACTTCTGTGTCTTCTCCTCTTGTGTCTCTTATACAGACATGTGTCACCGGATATAGGGCCCATCACAGTAGCACAGGATGACTTCATCTCCAGATCCTTAATGACATCCGCAAGACCCTTTTTCCAAATAAGGTCACATTTGCAGGTACCATATCTTTTGGGGGCCACCATTCCACCCAGTACATACCCCCATGCCTTGATGGTCACTGAAGGTGGAGAGAGCAGTGGAGGATGGCTCTGGAATCTTTAGTTTGGGTTTCCCCAGGCTCTTATGTGAGTCCATTTGAGATACCTACTCACCTTGCCCCTCTTTCTTTTTTCTTTTATAGTTTATTGTCAAGTTGGTTTCCATATAACACCCAGTGCTCATCCCAACAAGTGCACTCCTCCATGCCCATCACTCCCCTTCCCCTCTCCCCCAAACCCATCAACCCTCAGTTTGTTCTCAGTATTTAAGAGTCTCTTATGGTTTGCCTCCCTCTCTCTCCTTAACTATTTTTTCCCCTTCCCCTCCACTATGGTCTTTTGTTAAGTTTCTCCTGATCCACATATGAGTGAAAACTTATAGTATCTGTCTTTCTCTGCCTGATTTACTTCACTTAGCATAACACCCTTGAGTTCCATCCATGTTGCTACAAATGGCCAGATTTCATTCTTTCTCATTGCCATGTAGTATTCCATTGTATAGATAAACCACATCTTCTTGATCCATTCGTCCGTTGATGGACACTTAGGCTCCTTCCATGATTTGGCTATTGTTGAGAGTGCTGCTATGAACATTGGGGTACATGTGCCCCTATGCAGCAGAACTCCTGTATCCCTTGGGTAAATTCTTAGCTGTGCTATTGCTGGGCCATAGGGGAATTCTAGTGTTCATTTCTTGAGGAACCTCCACACAAGAGAGGCTGCACCAGGTTACATTCCCACCAACAGTGTAGGAGGGTGCCCGTTTCTCCACATCCTCACCAGCATCCATAGTCTCCTAATTTGTTCACTTTAGCCACTCTGACCGGCGTGAGGTGGTATCTCCCCATTACCCTCTTTCTTCTCAGTTCCAATGGCTTCCTCCGATCCAGGCCATATTCATGCATGCTAAGAATGGATTGGAAAGATCTTCAGCATTTCCAGAGCTGCCCATAGGAGACACTGAGGTCCCCACCCTTATGCCACATAGTTTTCCCAAAGCAAGGCCCTGTGAGTTCCACTGGGAGAAGCCCAGCACCCCTCAACACTCTTTCATTCAGTCCATGAACCCAGCTGCATCCCTGGTAATCTTCCTTGGGCATTGACATCACTCGGTGAGTGTCCCAACTGCAGCCTCACCATGCTCTGTGTATTAAATCATCTCCACCTACTGAAAGTCCTCAGCACCGAAAGTATACCCATCACACACACACACACACACACACACACACACACACACACACAATTAATGCCTCAAGGTAAAGACTACCACCGTTAATCCCCACAGGTATTCTGAAAAGATTATATCCAAACTGGACTTTTCGAAACTGGTTTCTGTTTTCACAGGGATCTTCAATATTTTGGCAACGATCTACATTTCTTTTCTCATAATTTAAATGTCTTGTCTCCTAATTTAAATATACCCGTGCAACTCCAAGTTGTGATGTGTAAGTGTTAAAGTGAACAGCATCCCGCGGGTCTGCCCCAGACATTGTGGAATGTCTCTCAGCCCTGTCCCCTAGAGGCCAGCAGTGTCTCCTCATCAGTGAAGATCAGAGAGCAGCAGCTCCAAGGAGCAGAACGAGGCAGGCGGGCAGTAGGCCTGGGAACCAGAGCCTCCTCCCCGAGAGGGGATGGGAGGAGCCTTCCAGGGGAGCTGCTGCCAAGTGCTTGCTTGTCTGGGCTTCTCTGAAATGTTTTCTCGGTTCTAAAGGTATCGGATACTTTCTAAGAGTATCCTCTTCCCTTAAGATAACCACAGATCTTGGTTTTCTGATACAAATTTTTTTTTTTAATGTTTATTTGAGAGAGACAGAGAGCGAGAGGCAGAGAGAGGAAGACATGGAAAGAGAGAGAATCCCAAGCAGGCTCCTTGCTGTCAGCACAGAGCCTGAGACAGGGCTCAAACTCCTAAACCTCAAGATCATGACTTGAGCGGACACCAAGAGTCGGATGCTTAACCCACGGAGCCACCCAGGCGCCCCTCTGATATAAATCTTGAAATTCACTAGTTGATTTCACTGATGGGTGCTGGTAGACTCTAGATTTCCATCTTCTTAACATTTAATAAATTGAAGACCTGCCAGACCTTTGTGTTTACATGTGGAAATTTACCTATATGCAAATGGCCTCATCTGCTGAACCCAAACCAAATGCAAAGCAACCCTTCATTCTTTCAGAGAATTGATAGCCTTTGGGAGAGTCTGATGAGCAGCATCAACAGATCCTTGCCGGAGGGGGAGCTGCTGGGTGCCCTCTAATTCCACAAAGCCAAGGTATCAGGTGGGGACTGCTACCCAGGCTTCCCCCAGTGCAGCTAACTTCACAACTTCGTTGCTAATTACCCACATTCCCCGCAGGCCTGTATTCCCTGGAGATTTGGAAAAGCCCAGAGGATTTTTACTTTTTGGAGCAAAATCATCAGGCCACCTGCAGCCAGGTGCTCCGAAACTCTCCACTGGGAGTCTCCTTTCACCTGGCCTTGCTCGGCCAGCAAGTAACTCCCGGAAGTTATAACTAGAGTGGGAGGAGGAGATGGGAGCTCTTCCCTGATGGGTAAATATTGACTTGTGGTTTTGTATCATGGCAATCAAGGCCCTTCCTGCCCTGGCCCTGCCGGGCTCTGGACTTTTATTCCTTCCCTACATTGCCCCCCACCGGTCTGTTGCACAGATTATTATCAGATTATTAGATTGCCCATAATTTGAAAAATAAGCATGAAAAAAGCTCTATTTTGTTCATTCAAGTCCTTATCTTAGATTGTCTTTTAGAAGCTTCCTCCCGCTTCTTGGCCTCAGAGAAGGCTTGCTGGCTCAGCGCGGCTCACACTCCCACACAGCAGCACTCCGTGCCCAGCCTGTGTGGGCCCAGGTGTCCCAGCTTTGGGCCGCCTGCCTTTGGGAGTCTGGGTTAGCCGCTCCCACATATGCTCTCAGCATCTGGGCAAACATCTCACCACAGCCCTGTCCCTGTATCATAATGGTCCCTTGTTATTGACAAGGCTATGACTTCTGGAGGGCAGGACCATGCTTCTGTTTGATGGCTCATTTTTGTGGCCCCCCATCCTGAACACAATAAATAGCACAGACAAAATGTGTTCAGCTACAATTAATTAAGTAGAATTTCAAAGCTGAAGGCAGGACAATTTGCTTTAGATCATGTACTCCAGAGAATATCACAAGTCTAGAGAGACAAATTGGCTTGGCTAAACTCACCAGCAAGTTATGATGGAGGGAAGGCTAATCCGCACGCCATGAGAAAATGGTTCCAGAACACTTGCTTTCTGCACAGCATCCTGCAGTCAAAAGAGACACAAGAACATTTGTTTTTCCCATAAGAAACTTACACTGCAAGAGCACCTGGGTGGCTCAGTTGGTTAAGTGTCAGAGTTCTGCTCAGGTCATGATCTTGTGGTTCATGAGTTCGAGCCTTGCATCAGGCATTGTGCTCACAGCTCAGAGCCTGGAGCCTGCTTTGGATTCCGTGTCTCCCTCTCTGCCTCTCCCCTGCTCACTGTTTCTATCTCACTCAAAAATAAATTAAAAACATTTAAAAACAGAAACTTACACTGCAGCCCACTAACAGTTAAATTACATTGTAGTTGACCCTCAACAAAGCCTTACTGATAATTGGTGAGTGGGTGAGTGACCAATCTTTTCATTATCTAAACTCCCTAGTGTAAAGTGCACACAGATATAGGGAAATGCACACGTTTTAAGAATACAACACAGAATTCTCACAAAGTGAGCACTCACTTAACCATATTCCCATCAAGAAAGAAAATTACACTGGTGCCCCAAAGCCATCTTTATACTTTCTCCTAGCTGCTACCTGTTCCCTCTTCTTCAAAAGAAACTGTCTTCCTGACTTAACCTTAATTTTTTGGCCTGGTTTTGACCTATATGTAAATGGAGCAGCACAGGGATGGTTCCTTTGGGCTGGCGTCTTTTGCCTAATGTCACATTTGGGATGTCATGGTATATTAGTTGTGGTTTGTTCACATTCATTGCTGCGTAGAATTTCATTGTACGATCACACCATCCTCACCACCACTAACTTAGTTTGAACTCTAAACTGCCTAGATTTATTTAAAAAATTAAAAAAATTTTTTTAATGTTTTATTTATTTTTGAGAGAGAGATAGAGACAGCATGAGCAGGGGAGGGTCAGAGAGAGAGGGAGACACAGAATCTGAAGACAGGCTCCAGGCTCTGAGCTAGCTGTCAGCACAGAGCCCAACACGGGGCTCAAACCCATGAACTGTGAGACCATGACCTGAGCTGAAGTCGGATGCTTAACTGACTGAGTCACCCAGGCGCCCCTAAACTGCCTGGTTTTAAACACTGCCTCCACCACATAGTACCTGTGTGGTTTGGGGTAAATTGATAAATTTCTGGTACCTCCGTTTCTTCATCTGTAAGATACGCATAATAATAGTTTACAATGTAAAAGGGATTTTATATTATGCTCACAGGTCTACACTTTGCTTTTTATTTTATTTATTTATTTATATTTTTTAATGTTTGTTTATTTTTGAAGGAGAGAGAGAGACAGAGACAGAGACAGAGACAGAGAGAGAGAGAAACAGAGTATGCTTGCACAGGGGAGGGGAAAAGAGAAAGGGAGACACAGAATTTGAAGCAGGCTCCAGGCCCTGAGCTGTCAGCACAGAGTTCGATGAGGGGCTTGAACTCACAAACTGTGAGATCATGACCTGAGCCGAAGTCAGATGCTTAACCCACTGAGCAACCCAGGCACCCCCTACACTTTGCTTTTTAAATGTAAAATGTTGTTTGGGTTCTTTTTGCCATATGTACACAGAACTTGTGTGGATCTGTATCATTTTTAAAAATGGCTACACAGTACTCCATCATATAAATGCATCCTACCTTAGTTAGCCAGTCTCTTATTGATGAGCATCTTAAGTTGTTGGCAGATTTTGCTATCATAAACAAGCAAGAATCATTAACAATATACTTGGCTGTCCTTTTGTAAATATATTTTGGATTAAATTTCTGGCAATGTGCCAGATCAAAAGGCATACGTGCTTCTGAAATTTTGATCAAATTTTTCTCCAAAGAGGTTGTACCGATTTTGCTTTCAACAACCACCTGTCAGACAACCTGATTCTCATGTGTTGAGTTTTTGCAAATTGGCTAGGTGTGACATTTTTATCTTTTTGTTTGTTTTTATATTAAAAAAAATTTAAGAACCAGGGGGCCTGTATGGCTCTGTTGGTTAAGTGTCCTACACTTGATTTCAGCTCAGGTCATGGTCTCACAGTATTGAGATCTCAGCCCTACTTGAGATTCTCTCTCCCTCTCTGCCCCTCTTCCAATTCTGTCAAAGTAAATAAATAAACATTTCTTTTTAAATTATGAGAACCGTTTGCGTCTACTTGTTCTTATTTTTAGTTTATTTTTCTACTAGATTGTCTTTGGTCTTGTAAGAAAATTTTGAAACTCTTTGTAAATTAAAGAAGCTTATATATTCAAGAAATATGTTGCATATAGTTTCCTTCCAGCTTGTCATTTGTCATTTGATTATGTTTAACATACATAGTTTAACTATTTTGTTGTCCAATATATCAATACTTGCCTTATGGCTCTGGATCTTGTGTTTTGCTATATCACTCTTAGATCGTTTTTTGTTTTTTTACTTCTACAGGGTTTTTGTAAATGTTGAAATTTCTGCCCTATTTGGAATTTATTTTGGTATAGGAATTGAGCTTTATATTTTTTCAAGCAGCTAGTCTGTTTTCTCATAATTTATTAAATAATCTAACTTGTCCAACTGGTTTGGAATGCTACTACCTACACAAGATACTAAATATATGTGTTTGACTTTCTTTGTGAATTCTCTTTCCCATTCCATTGAATTACCTGGCTATTTCCTCTCTAGAAGACCATGGGACTTTATTCATTCAAATGCTTTAATAACTGTTAGGGCTACTTATTCTTTGTACCCCATTTCTTTGAATTCTGGTATCATTTTTTAAAATTCCTTTTCTGAGACACTATTTTATTGAAGTAACAACATTTATGCACTAATTCAGAGAGGTTTGATTTTATATTATTGTTTTCTGTTTCAAGAATAAGAGAAACCTTCTGATATGTTGCTCAGTTATTTAAAAGTTTTCTGTGTATATGTTTTCCACATTTCTTCTACAATTTATTTCCTAGTATTTTACTTTTCCACTTGCTATGGTAAAATGAGATATTCCTTCTATTATATTTCCCCACTGGTTATTTTTTATTAAAACTATTAATTTATATACTTTAGTGAAATCACCACCTTTTTATACTCTCTTTAGCTCCTAAATTTTGGGGTGAGCCTCTTCACCTCTCTAAAAATATAACCGCATCATCAGTAGATCACAGTCACTTTACTTTCCAATATTTGTATCTCGTTTCTTTCTATTTTTTTTTTTAATTTAATGTCTTTTTTTTTTTTTTGAGAGAGAGAGACAGAGACAGAGCATGAGTTAGGGAAGGGCAGAGAAAGAGGGAGACACAGAATCCAAAGGAGGCTCCAGGCTCTGAGCTGTCAGCACAGAGCCCAACGTTGGGGCTCCAACCCACCATCTGTGAGATCATGGCTTGAGCCGAAGTCAGCACTGAGCCAGCCAGGCGCCTCTCTTGTTTCTTTTTCTAATTGCATTGGATTGTGCTTCCAGAACTCTGTTAAGCAACAGTGGGAGAGTATTCCTGATTTTAATGCTGTGCTTCCCTTTGGTGTGTGGGGAGACCTGTGGCTGAGTCAAAATCAGACCCTCTTTTCTTTATTGTAGGCTGAGCTGAGAAACTAAACTTTGGTGAGAGAATTCTCCCTGAGCTCAGTCACCTCACAGGAGCTGTGTGTTGGAGTTTGAGGTCAAAGCTCCACTCAGTAATAGAGTATTTGTTGTCTTGCTTTGTTTACCAAGTGTGTCTGTTTCCATCAGTCTCTGTAGAGGTGGATGATGTGGAAAGGGTAGCTATCTGAGACCAGATTTCAGCTTCCTGGTCTCCTAGCCAAGTTATGTCCCGCCCTGTTATGTCATTTCCAATAATACATTTTTCACTTACTAACTATAGCTCATTTACCATTTGACATTTTTACCTTATGTGTGTTTATTCAAGTAGTCTGTTTTACCAACCCTCATTTATGTATTTAAAGTTCTGGAGCCAAATTGCATTTCCCCTGTATACCCAACCCCCAGTAAAAAGTCCTGCCTGCAGTAACTTGGGGACTGCACCCAATAACTAATTAACAAAGTTAATTATTGGAGGACACTTGGAAATTAGGAAAGTACATCTTATGTACAACATGAAGATCTTAATAACAATGACAATGGTGAGGGGCCCCCGGTGGCCCAGTCCATTAAGCATCCAGCTCTGGATTTCAGCTCAGGTCACGATCTCACAATTCATGGGATTCAGCCCTGCATTGGGCTCCATGCTGACAGTGTGCAAAGCCTACTTGGGATTCTCTCTCTCGGCACCTCCCCTGATCATGCTCTCTCTCTTTCTCTCTCAAAATAAATAAACATTATTAAAAAAAAAAAAAAAGAACAATGAGAATGGTTGCCTTAGTCACCTCTCAGTGTTGCTTCCAGAATCAAATGAGATAATGGAAAGGAGAGTATTTTGAATA
Source organism: Crocuta crocuta (assembly GCF_008692635.1). Classification (NCBI taxonomy): domain Eukaryota; kingdom Metazoa; phylum Chordata; class Mammalia; order Carnivora; family Hyaenidae; genus Crocuta; species Crocuta crocuta. The sequence continues at coordinate 5,252,240 of NW_027533334.1, read as the reverse complement.
TTTGTACCATTGCTAAGGCTGATTTTCCACTCCACCTGCCACGTTGTAATGAAATGATGATTTTTGTTTTCTTGACTAGACCACGAGCTCCCAGTGGACAGGACCAAGTCTTATTCCCTCCTTGAATTCTTGGTACCCACCCCAGGTCTTGGCATATAGTAAGTACTTCATGTTTGTGGAGCTGGATATAACAGCAAAAGGTCTTATTCTGATATGGGGCCAGTTGTGTGGTTGGTCTGAGGGTTACATGAGACATGGATCCAATTCTAAATGGTCACAATAGACTTATCACCTAAAATGGGACCCAACTCTGGAGGCTGCCAACACCTTGGAACCCCCCACCTTTGGTTTCTGATGATTTATCTGGTAATTAATCACATGGTGCTTGGAGCTGTTTCTTCTGATGTTAACTGCTATTCAGTTATCACCATTTTGACTTTTGTTTATGCGATTAGGTCATTACCTAATCAGATGGCATACAACTTGGGGAAGAGTATATGATTATAGCTGTTAAAGATTTCCTGCACTCCTGGTACAAAATATTGTCCCTGGCCCTGACCCAAGCTCATCAAAAAGTCTTTTTTCCTCTCTTCTATTTCTGGACTGATCGTTTGACTTCCTCAGTTAGATTCTTTTTATATTTTTAAAATCCAAAATGTTTTTTTGCTACCCTCTGGATTCCTGGGTCACTGAGTGATAACAATCATTGCCATTTATGGAGGAATTACCATATGCCAAGCACTGTATGGGGCACTTAATATAGAGAAGGTGCCATGACACATGTTTTGCAGAATAGAATATACTTGAAAATTCCCTTTCTCAATTCTCTTTGAATAGAGCAAGACATTTGGGCTATCGTATTTCAGGATGCACACAGGTCCCCACAGACAGCACTGAGGAGCAGTTGCTCGTTGTGAGGTAAAGAATCACATGATAATTTTAAATGATTGTTAAATTACTTCGGTGACTTAGAAACACCTTGAAAACTGGGTGTTATAAGTTCCCAAGTTTTCTGAGGTGCAAACTGTGGTTTAGGGTATTTGCTGCTTTTGCTCTGCCATTATGAGGATCTTACTTGAAAACTGTATCCTGTGTGAAGCCTCATCATAAAAGCATATTTCAAGGACCTTGGAGAGATCCTAGGAGAGTGAAACCAAAGTGACTCTACAAACGCCAAAGAGCCTCAGTAGGAAGGGCCTGCCAGGCTTGCATCTACCTGGACTGGAACAGTAGCTGCTAAACTTTTTGTATTATATCTCTTGCTAGTAATACTGAAATAAACATGTGTGCCCGTGCCTTTGTATTTGTATATTACTTTAAAATGATACACATATACAACTATGCCATTATATTATGTATGATATAAAACATACACAAAAAGGGATATTTTTAAAGAATGAGAGAAAAGGGAAAAATTAGATTTTAACAATAATTTAAAATATCTGTGCAATACCAAGTTACTGAAAGTTGTGTAACTAAAAGTCCATTATTAGTATTATATTTTTATTATCACTATGTTAAAATCTTATTTCAACACTTGAGCTGAAGTCAGTTGACTTTAATACTAGGTTTAATCGATGTCCTAGTTTTAAAATGATACCTCATAAGGGTATATAAAGCCACGTGCAAGAATACATCGTTGGCTACATTTACCAAATCATAACATGTGATACAATAATGTAAATGTTTACAATAATGTAAACATATCCACTTTATAGAAAAGAAAATAAAAGCGCAGAGAGGTCCAGAACTTTCCAGAGCCTCTAGCTAGAGCCAGAGCCCCAGTCCCCTGACCCCCAGAACATTGCTCCTTCCATTCCAAGGAAAAACATTTTCTACCCAATGACATCTTTGCTTTACAAATACTCCCATGCCAGGGCCACCTGGGTGGTACAGTTGAGCATCTGACTTTGGCTCAGGTCATGATCTCATGGTTTGTGAGTTGGAGGACTATATTGGGCTCTCTGTTGTCAGAGAACTGATACTCCAGTTCAGTATCAGATCCTCTGTCCCCTTCTCTTTCTGCACCCCCATTCATGCTATCTCTCTCCCTCTCTCTCTCAAAAAATAAATAAACATTAAAGAAATGTATATAATTTATTGTCAAGCTAGCTAACATACAGCATACAGTGTGCTCTTGGCTTCAGGAGTAGATTCCCATGATTCACCACTTTCATACAACACCCAGTGCTCATCCCAACAAGTGCCCTCAAAACATTTTTTTTAAAAAACAAATACTCTTATGTCCTTTCACCTGTATATGTTTGGGGTCATGTCTCTCCAAGTAATTGCAGGATTTTTTTTTCAAGGGAAGAAATGTGTCTCTATTTTGTCGTATTCCCCTGGTGCTCAGTGGACAGTGGGAAGAAAGAATGAGGGAGGTAAAGGAATCTGCTTTCACACCTCCAAACAGAGCAGCTCCACCAACTGGGAACTACCAGGATAGAATTTTTCTCCTGTTGGAAAAAAGGTGCGCTCCTTGTATCACAGATGCATTCTTTCTGTCTTGTCTTTTCCCATCTGTTCCTGGCACCTTGGGCCCAGGGAATAATTATCAGGGATTAAGCTAACTTTACTTACCTTTTGGGTCATAAATGTTGAGGCAGGTTTTTCCTTGTTTGCAATGCCTTATTAAATTGCCCATTGATTTATTAAGCACCCACAAAGCCAAAAGTTCAAGTGGCAGATTTAAAAATAAGCATTTATCCAAGTAAGACCTCAGCAATGGGATTAACCAGGACCTAGCCTCCTCCTGAGGGAAACCTGCAAAACGGTCCCCCACAACCTCTTCATGCGGTGTCTCTCCTGTTTCCTGATATATTTCTTCTTACCGCTCACGGCACACTGTTTCCAAGAATCACACCTAGATATTTTCCACTGGTCTCCTGAGACTAAGTGTCAGGTAAGACCAAGGTGTCTCTGAAGGTAGAAGAGAATCTGGGGTAAAGTTTTCCTGGTGGAGCTTGCATAATTCCAATGCCATCTCAGTTCAACAAAACTGAACTGGAGCCCTGGGGTAGAAATAAATTGTTTTGTATACCTAACACTCATCTTAGCTTCCAGTAAATTCACACTTCTCACCTCACCTCTTCTGGGGAAATGGATCCTCCTCCCCTGCTTCAACTGTTCAGTTCTATCCATGGCTGCCCACCAGAATGTCCCACTCTGCTCTCATTGGAACCAGGGATGGGACCCAGGCCATGCTGAGGAGACACCTTCACTATCCCAAGGAGACTTTTTAGGATTGAATGTCTTTGGTGGTGGTGCTGGTAGAGTTCTGCTATCTCCACTGGCCAGGCTGGGAAGCTAGGAGAGAACGCATATTGCAGCCAGGTTCCTCTGTGTGGGATAAGTCTTTAGAGGAAGAAAAGAAGAGCTTATCCATACTGAGAAGAAAAAATGAGAGTGAAAAACAGTCTTTTTTTAATGACAGCTTTCCTTGTAATGTAAACTCTCAATTAGCCTTTTTGCTTCAACTACCTTGAACTGAGTTTCAATCACGTACAACCAAAACCGCCCCGAATTAGGACAATGCTCCTTTAACAAGTACCTGGTTCCACTCCCAGTGTTCAGGAGACAAAGATGAATATGATTCCGTGTCTGTTCTCAAAGAACTCAGAACCTACCAGGAGAGGAAGTTATAAATAATCACAAAGCAATGTGATGGCCGCCATAGTAGAAGGACTGAACACTGCCATAGGGCTAGGGGAAAGAATCCTGGAAATGCTAAAACTAAAGATGGAAGTTTACTTTTTTCTTTTTAATGTTTGTTTATTTCGGGGGAGAGTAGAGAGTGAGCAGGGGAGGAGCAGAGAGACAGAATCCCAAGCAGGCTCCACACTCTCAGCGCAGAGCCCAATGTGGGGCTCAATCCCATGAACCATGAGATCTTGACCTGAGCTGAAACCAAGAGCCAGATGCTTAACCAACTGAGCCACCCAGGCGCCCCAACATGGAAGTTTAAACTAACCCTTCAAGTCTCTGGACTCAAGGCAGACAAAGATCCAGTAGGATGGGCAATTGTATCCAGTCCCTTTCCTTTACTAACAGGGCAATTTACTTACCTTCTCAGTTCCTTTCATAAAATAGAGACAATAATCATATCTATCTCATAGATTTCTCTTCCACAAGAAGAGAACAGGGGGAAAAAAGGAAAAATGCTTCTGGAGCCTCTTTCCTATAACTCCAGTGAGGCTGGTCTTTCTTAAAGAAAATGGACTATACTTTTGGATGCTACCCAAAGGAATGTGGCAGTGAGCCTGGTTCATGATTGCTGGAAAATGCCACTTTAATTCACACATAAAATCATTACGATGACTGAGTTTGTCATATGGTTCACAAACTAAAGATCTAAAGAACACACACACACACACACACACACACACACACACACAAACTGTTTTGACCATACTTTTTAATATGTAAACATCACTAGATTGTTAACATGTTTCCAAGTAGACTCTTCTGATTGGATCAACGAACTTGGAGAGTATGAGTCCTGATAAGACTGTTTAGAAATAGGCAAACTACTTTAAAGTCCTTTCTCCACACAATCCTTGAACTCCGTGAAAGTACAACAAGGATTTATTTCACAGTTTGCTCTCCTAAAAAAGTGTAGAGGAAATTCACCCAGCAAATCAATATAAATGCGTCTTTTACCAATAAAGAAAAGGCCTGTGTATCATTTGGCTAAAATGTATGGGGAAGAAATGAATGTGTGATGTCCACGGTGTCCTAAATCTGTGTCACACTCCACCTGGAGGTTTAAGATAAGGTTGGGAGATCAAGTTCTTCACTTCTAACTAATTGACACATTTTCCTCTGCTTTGCTTGACATTTGGTGCAACTCTAGATCTTTTTTTTTTTTTTTCCCTTTTCTGGGATAATTTAATCCTTCTTGCCTATTAATTTAGGTCAAATTGGACAAGCCAGTTCCCATGATGTCTGATTTGAATGTGACTTCTACCACATTTAACTTGCAAACCGTGCTCTGAGTGATGACTGCCAGCAGTGGGAACGCAGTGGACATAATTCCATGCTAACGGCATTCATGGGCTGCATTTTCCCTGATGCTGGTTGCTTACTTTCTCTGGGAAAAATGTAAGACGGAAGAGCCCTTAAGCTTGTTAAACAAGGCACCCCGGCCCAGGAAAGTTGCTATCTGCCTTAAGGACTTTTCCTGCTTGGCCAAGTCTGCGGTGGGCCCGGCGGCCCCTCCCCATCCCTGCTCACCAGGAAGAAAAGGTGTGGGCTCCTGGTAGAGTCACCAGGCACCTGGTCTCCAGGGCTGTGTCTGCTCATGCCAGCTTGCTAGGACCGACTATTCTCTTTCTAATTCAGCGTTCAGTGACCTCACATTGGTCGATTGAAATCAGCCATGGTAGGTTTATTTATGCCAATAGAATTAGCAAATACAAAGCTTTTCTGTTTAGAAAGCTTGTTGTTAAAATGTTTACCAGCACACCACTGGGACTCAGAGCCCATCAGGAGGTGAGAGGTAAGGGGCCTTGGGGAGGCTGCGCTGGCATCCCCTTCAGTTATGATGTAGTTGGTCACACGGCAGGAAAAAATCCAACACAAGGACCGATCTGGCAAGGCTGTTCTCAAGAGCACAAAACAGCAGCTTGGCTGACCTTCTAGGCTAAGGGTGAACAGCCTTAGTTAAACAGCCTTTCCATCCACCTGTTTGGGAGAAGGGACACACTTGTTCTTCCAGATGCAGATCTGGCCAGTGTTGGGAACAAAAAAGATCTCAGCTGGTGTCCCAGAGTAAAAATAGACCCCCTCCCTTTTTTAAAGGAAAACCACATGATCCCTTTTGATAGTAATTATTAGTTTTGAATTTAAAAATTTAAAAATGAGATAAAGAACTAAATTTTAACTTGAAAAAGAAAACTTTAATCAGAACTGATATAGAAGGGCACCTGGGTGGCTCAGTCAGTTAAGTGTCCGACTCTTGGTTTAGGCCCAGGTCATGATCTCATAGTTTTTGAGTTCCAGCCCCACGTCGGGATCTGCACTGAGAGCTCAGAACCTGCTTGGTTCTCTCTCAGAATAAATAAACAAACAAACAAAAAATAATTGATATAGAGAAAAAGGCTTGTGTAGCATTTTTTAGAGTCTTTACCATGGTGTGTAGGAGTGGTAATTTTCTGCTGGGCTTGGCATGTGTTTATATATCCTAGCTGGATGTATGAATGCAAACCGTTGTGAAGAATAATACACTATCACTCTTGGCAAATTTGGATGGATGTAGTATCTGCTGTTTAAAGGTAAACGCTGAAAACTCCGGGCTATGTGTGTATTGCTTGTTGGATAGTCTGTCCTCACCGCTATTGCCTCTGCCGACGGGACGTCTGCGTACCACTCCATTCCAGTTGACGTTATCGGGACCAAACAGAGACGATGATGGATTGAATCCACTTAGCAACATGCCAAAGACAAAGTAATACCCAGAAGTGTGTTTTTGTCTCTGCAAAAATGAAATAATTTCTTTTTCTTCCTTTCAGACTAATATCCAGTTCCTAGACTCATTAAACTGTCACTTTTTTAAATCCAAAATGGACATTTCTGATCACATCAATTGTATTCACATCTAAGGGGCGCCTGGGTGGCTCAGTCAATTAAGCCTCTGACTTCGGCTCAGGTCACGATCTCTCAGTTTGTGAGTTTGAGCCCCGTGTCCAGCTCTGTGCCGAACAGCTCAGAGCCTGGAGCCTGCTTTGGATTCTGTGTGTGTCTCTCTCTCTGTCCCTCCCCCACTTGTGTTCTGTCTCTCTCTTTCTCTCTCCCTCAAAAATAAACATAAAAATATAAAAAATAAATAAAATTTAAAAATTGAATTGTTCACATGAAAACTGTGAATACTAAGAAAAAAAAAGTTACATAAAAGTCCCAGTTCAGAAACGCCTGGAGATTCTTTTTTATTCCTATGGGAATGAAGAAGAGTCTGCACTCACAGCTGTAGGAAGTGTGAGAAATAGGTAGCATTGAATTAAATGCGTTCTGGATATTTGGGGAAAACATTCTAGGTTTATTCAACATTTAGGCAACCGCTGTCTTTGTAGACTACAGCTAATATTGCTCTCTGGAGAAGAAAGCTCCTAATCCCAGAATTTATTAAATGCTAAGTACCTTGTTGAGAAAAGCCTGAGGCTAAAAATGTCAACTCTAAAATGTCAGAAAATTCTGAAGTTCTCATGGCAATGTTAATTTGCTCTTCTCAAAAGACATTTTGATGTTAATAAAAATACTGTTACAACAGACCGGGAAAATGCAGCTCCTTCTGAATTGTGTTGCATAAGCTCATCTTAATTACCCTACAATATTCCTCCATTTCCCGGACCCAGAAAAGTTGTTCTTGGTGCTATAGAACAAGAAAGAGAAATGGGTGGAGCTATGGCTGGGAAGCATCAAAAGGAGAGAAATGTTCTTGGAAAAGCTCTGAGTTCAAAAGGGCCATGGGCAGCCACATGGTTTTATCATGAAACAAGTTAATGGTGAACGAATTTTATGCCAGCCCCATCCACTGGGAAGAAGGGGGCCTTGAGACTCTGGAGGGCTCAGAATCCAGGGACAGTCATGCAATGATGGGGCTTTGGATCCCATGGCCCGCAGTCTGCCTCACTGGGCTAAATGTCAAAGCTTTTGCTAACGTGTCCTTTAATGTCTGTACAGTTCTGAAGCTACAGCTGATGTCCTTGGTTTCAGATCTATTCTTTTGTCCTGCTTCCAGTAGATCATTGACATCAAACTGTGGAAAATGGCACTCAATGAAAAAAAATCAAAAATAAATCTTTGAGATCATTTGACGCAAGTGTCTCAAAAAGGACCCTGGGCAGAGTAAGTGCTCAAGGCTTCAGGACTGAGACTGTTTTGGTTTCCTGGACCTTGCTGGCTAACTGTAAGATCCTGGACACATCATTGAAATCTCTGACTTGGACTTTATATAAAATAGAGCAATAGCTATTAAATATTGTGTGTGTGTGTCTCTGTGTGTGTGTCAAGTATAAATACTTCATCAGGAACTGGCCTAAGATATTATGATGTATTTACGTAGACTCTTTCCTTTTCCCACTCAGTGTCCCCTTCTCCCTGGCTAAATACACGTTGTTCTAAAAAGGATTTAAAAGGGGATGCTTTATACATATTGTTTGCTTCGCTGCCTTCCTAACCAAATTCTTTGTTTATCTACATACCTGGGGTTTCTTGTTTGGTGAGAACAAGCAATGTTGTTAAAGTGATGTGCAATTGGCCAACGTTCCTTGCGCTAAAGATATCCTAACTGCCATGTCGATATCTGTTGCATCTGTGAAGAATTTTGATTGGGATCAAGTCCAAGCAACCATCAGTGGTAGCTCAAAGTATATTCTTTAGAGAATGAATCTGAAGCATTCTGTAAACCAAGGCGGCTATTCTTCACTGTGGCTGCACATTTTGATTCCCTGGAAACCTCTAAAAGTACTGATGCCCATAAGAATCAAGAGCCTTTAGGGGAGCCTGGGTGGCTCAGTTGGTTAAGTGTCTGACTTCGGCTCAGGTCATGATCTCGTGGTTTGTGGGTTCGAGCCCTGTGTTGGGCTCTGTGCTGACAGCTAGCTCAGAGCCTGGAGCCTGTTTCAGATTCTGTGTCTCCCTCTCTCTGACCCTTCCTTACCCATGCTGTCTCTCTCTCAGAAATAAATAAAACATTAAAAAAATTTTTTTAAATAAAGAAAAGAATCAAGAGCCTTTAAACATTTCATACCATTGGACTGGGCAATTCCACTTCTAGGAATCAATCTACTCTAAGAAAAGAGAGATGTGAAAAAGACATATGTGCAAAGCATCACAAGCGTTTTTTAAAAAGCATTTTCCAAGTCTAATTAAATGAATGGGGAATGGTTAGATAAAATATGATGTGTCTGTAAACAACTGTAGATCCATTAAATGACATTGAAGCTGTGGTGGTAGAAGTTGGGGTATCATTACTTTTGTGGTAGGGATAGTGACTAGGAGGGGTATGGAGGAGGCATAAAGGGGTGCTGGTAATACTGAATTTCTTCACCTGAGTGCTGGTTATACAAGTGTCTTCACTTTGTGAAAATTCATCAAACTGTATTCTTTTAACATATGTACTTTTAAAAATCTATCATATTAATCATTTTTAAGTATCCAGTATGGTAGCATTCAGTTCACTCACACTGCTAGGCAAGGGATCTCCAGATCTCTTTTCATCTTGCAAAACTGAAACTCTATCCCTAGTAAACACTTCCTCGTTTGCCTGCTCCCCCAGGTCCTGGCAATCCCCATACTACTTTCTATCTCTATGAATTTGATGACTCTAGGTACCTCATCTAAGTAGAATTATTAACAGTATTTGCCTTTCTGTGACTGATTTATTTCACCTAGTATAATGTCTTTAAAGTTCATTTGTGTTGTAGAGTGTGTCAGAATGAATTTTCTTTCTTTTTAAGGCTGAATAATATTCCATAGTATGCATAGACCACACTCTGTGTATCCATTCACCCATCAATGGGCACTTGGCTTGCTTCCACCTTCTGGCTATTGGGAATAATGCCACTATGAACATGGGTGTGTAGTTATCTCTTCAAAACCCTGCTTTTCAGCTCTTTTGGGTATGTACCCAGAGGTGGATTTGCTGGAGATAAAAATGCCCTTTCTATATGTATGTTATACTTCAATGAAGATTTAACTTAAGTAAATACGAATGCCTGGGTTTTACCTCTAGGAAGTTTTATGAAATGCCCTGGGGTCAGCCTGGGCATCAGAATTTGTTAAGCCCCCTCAGTGGATTTTAACAGACAGCCAAGGTGGAGAGTCTCTGACCTCAGAGATTCATTTACAGCATTCTTACATACAGCTTGCAGAGAGCTGTGCAGGCATTAGGGACCGGCGTAGTCATTCTTCATGTAACCTATGCTATCCCTTCAATATTTTAACTTCAAATCATTCTTATTACATGGTGACCTGGACCAGGATAGTATGTCAGTCAATGCTTTGTGCCTCCCATCAGTTGCAGGTAAGGAAGATGGCACACCTGTGTCTTCATTTCAGCCCCTGCCAGAATGAGTGCACAGTGTGGTCTTTCTGCCCACAGAACAGGTAGCTGGGTGCCTCCATGAGATTATTCAGATAGCCAGGAGGGCCTCCCCAACACACATACACACACAAACACACACACAAAATATTTCTCCCTGGATCTTCCTGAAAGTCTTCACTTCCTTTTTTTGCATGATGTAAATTCCTGCCAACAAGTAAGAACCTCCTTTTTTTCCCTCCAAATTTTAATTTAAATTCTAGCTAGTTAACATGCAGTGTAATATTGGTTTCAGGAGTAGAATTTAGTGAGTCATCACTTACATGTAACATGCAGTGCTCATCGTAATGAAAATCTCTTTTAAACGCCACTGACCCTGGCAGGTTATATATAGACTATTGGCCACTTAAACCATATTGTGAATTAGTACAAACGGCCATTTTTCTTAAATTTTTAAAATGTTTTATTTATTTCTGAGAGAGAGAGAGTGAGAGGGACACAGCATGAGCAGGGGAGGGTCAGAGAGAGAGGGAGACACAGAACCCGAAACAGGCTCCAAGTTCTGAGCTGGCTGTCAGCACAGAGCCCGACTTGGGGCTCAAACCCATGAACCGGGAGATCATGACCTGAGCCGAAGTCAGACGCTTAACCGACTGAGCCACCCAGGCACCCCTTGATATTTTTCAATGATAAAATTATTATTTTCAAAAATAAAAAGCTGTGGTGTCAGGACATGGAAGCAGGGCTTTTTCAGCCTCAGTACTGACATTTGGGCTGAATAATTCTCGATGTGGGGCGATCTACACCTTGTAGGATGTTCAGCAACTTCTCCAGCCTCTACCCACAGGAGACACCAGTAGTACTACAACCCTCAGTTGGAATCACAGAAAATATCTACAGACATTGGCAAATGTCCCATTGGGGGCAAAATCACCTCCAGTTAAGAGCTGCTATGCTGGCGGCATGAGAATATTAAGGGAATAAGAGAATAAGAAGAAATTCTGCAATGTAGACACAGTTAAAGGAGGCCAGGTCTGGATAAGGGTGGATAGAGGGGTGTCAGTGCCCTTCTACTTCTCATGATCCACTTGTGTCTCAGCCCCAGGAAACCCTCCTCAGTGTTCTGAGGTGAGAGACAGGTGTATCATAGGAAACAGCAGGTGACTGAAGACAAGATCCATCCGTATAAAACAGCGCCTTACACCTGCATGAAAGCTCTGTGTCCCCTGGAACCCCCCTGGTCTCCTCTCTTTCACTGCCTCCAAAATGTGAGACGTTGTGAAGTTAGGGTTTATTATGGGAATCATCTTGCCCCACCCTCTCCCATTTCAAAAATATCTCCAGTTTTTCATGCTGACAAAGCTACCTCTTGTGAATGTCACGGATACGGGTGTTCATTGACACATCTTAACATTTATCACCTGTGAATCCATAATACATATTCCTAGAGTTCCTTAATTCTAACCTGCCCAAACTCTAAAGGATTCTGTGTTGCTAAAGTGGAGGCACTTTTAAGTATATAGATGGAAGGCAGACGAGCATGCTGGCTGGTGGCCGAGACGGTGCTTTCTAGGGTGACCCAGAGCTTCTGAAAGCCACCTCTTTCCAAGCAGGCCCTTTCCCCACCTTGGAGCAAGAATCTTACAAGCTTTTTTCCAAGACTGTCTCTAACTAACAGAGTATGTTTTATGCCTGTTTCCGTCCAGTTCATTCCCTTCTCCTGAGGCTTCAGCTCTATTCAGGTGATGGGACCCTCAGCCCCTCTCTGTAAGGAATAAGCAGCCAACACTTTCACCCACAGGCAGGGGAGGCAGCACCCTGTGAAGGTAGATGCTAACCCCCACCCCCGAGACTTCTCAGTCCCCTGCTCCACCCAGCTCAGCTCATGACCCTAGCGGGGCAGCCATTTTGCAATGAAAGACACTGAGTCAACAAAGCGCTGGCCTGGGAGACTGGCTCAGATTTAATAGAGGATGTGTACAGGCCTTCAGTGCTCCTCGGCTCACAAGCTTTAACCACTGTACAAACTGATTTAGAACACTAAGGCCCAACTGTTTGTTTAGTGCCTTTATTGACTCAATTCCCGCCTCTAAGGCAGGTGGCCTCAGCCAGCCACTCAGTCATTGTTCTGATCCGTTCTCCTCGGTGACACGGAGGCCTCCCTGTTGAGAGTTCTTTTCTTTATTTCATTTTCTGGTCCTTGAAAAGTCGGGCAATCAACTCACACTTACAGGTGTAGTGTTTCATTTCTAAAGATGCATAAATCACTCCAGTAATAATTTTCAGCTGTCGAATTGGGGTTGTTGAAAAACAGGGACTTTTCTACTTTCCTCTGGGAAAGCGAAGGGCCGATTTCCCTGGTGACTGTGAGGCTTGTTGGCCCTGTTCTGGCATATTAACTCTTTTTGACCCTCACTTGCAAATGGCTTCCAAAGTGTCCTAATATATAATTAAGATGGGCCAAAAAGCTTCTGCAAACCTCCCATTGTGCCTGGCTCCACTGTGAGAGTTAATAATTTGTCTAAAAGGGCAACTTGGAAGAAAGAAGCTGGATTATTTTCTCGTTGTCTATTGAAACAATAACATCATTTATTAAGCATATATTTTGTGCAAAATGCTATGCCTGGTTTTGTTGTTGATTTTAGATACATTGGCTCCTATGTTTTGTTTTTTTTTTAATTTTTTTAAAATTTATTTTTGAGACAGAGAGAGATAGAGAATGAGCAAGGGAGGGGCAGAGAGAGAGAGGGAGACACAGAATCTGAAGCAGGCTCTAGGCTCTGAGCTGTCAGCACAGAGCCCGATGTGGGGCTCGAACCCATGAACTGCAAGATCATGACCTGAGCCAAGGTCAGACACTGAACCGACTGAGCCACCCAGGCACCCCTGCATTGGCTCCTTTGAGCTTCACCATAAACTTGTGTGCTGGGTAGAATTGCTCTCTTTTATCAGATGGGGAAGCTGAGGTCAGATGATTAAGTAGCTTGTCCACAGTCCCTCAGGGTCCCAGGGCAGAGCAGGAATTTGATCCCAAATCTGCTGGACTCCAAAGCCTGTGCTACTCCCTCTCTGGTCCCTGGTGACTCATCTAGGAGAAAAGGAAAACCGATGAGACCCCAGCTAGGGGACAGCATGCACACAGAGTGGACCAGGCCACCAGCGGCACCAGCGGGTTTGCTATGGTCCAGCAGGTCAGAGCCCACTTTGTCACCACCCCCAGGGGCACAGAGCTGACATCCTCTCTTCTCTGTGGCCAGGACTGTCCTGGGACAACATCCTCAAGCTTTTCTGTCAGAGAGCAGAGTTTATGTGTCACTTGATTTTTTTTTTTTTAAATGCTTATGTTTGAGAGAGAGACAGACAGACAGAAACAGAGCACAAGCAAGGGAGGGGCAGAGAAAGAGACACACACAGAATCTGAAACAGGCTGCAGGCTCTGAGCTGTCAGCACAGAGCCTAATGCAGGGGTTGAACTCTTAACAGAGCAATCATGACCTGAACTGAAGTCACACACTTAACCAACTGAGCCACCTAAGAACCCCATGTGTCACTTGATCTTGCCGCCAATAAGGGAAGCTGGGAGAAGCACACAATACTCACGCATTCACACACACACATGCAACATGCAGCTACAAGTACACTTGTGGGTTACTCAACCATGTGCAAATGCACATGCATTCATTCAGACACATACAGGCATGCACTTGGACATTCACACACACATTTGCATGAACACACATGTATACATGCATATGTATGCACACACATATTCAAATTCATCCAGACACTTTTACATCCATCCATACACATTCACCCTAAACAATTCACATCCACACTCATTCACACTTCCACTTGCACATACAAATGCACACACATCAGACATGCACACTCACAAATGCACTCTCACAGTGAAACCCCTCCACTTTATATATAAAGTCATGACTTCCCATTTACAAACATCCACTCACATGCACGGTATTCACACACCCACTCACACATGTATTCCTCTTACTTCCTGCACAGAGGCTGAGCACACTGCAGTGCAAGTTCGGCAGGCCAAGATCCAATATAATAAATTGGAAAAGGGTGGTGTACCATGGGGTTTTGTGACTCCAAAGCCACTTGAAATCAAGTGCCCGTATAGCAAGGGCACTGTCTTTGTTTTAAGGAAATGTGGTCTCTCTCTCCTAACTTTTACCGCCTCCAGTCTTCATGAGTCAGTGTTTTGGCACCAGGCCCAATTTGGAGCCTCACGCACTAGCTCTGCAACCTTGGGCAAGTAGCTTAACTTCTCTTTGCCTCCATTTTATAATCTTTAAAATGGGGATAATAACGGTGCTTATTTTCTAGAGTTATGAGCACTAACCAGGCTAATCCATGTGAAGTTCAAGGGCCAGGGAAGGGCACAGATTGTTCAATAACAATGAATGGCTTGGGGTTACTCAATTTCATTAGTCAGGCAAACCTGGTTAATTTCATTAACCAAAGGCAAACATCAATGGAGATTTTGATATGGAAGTGAGGTCCAAGGAAAGTTGCCAAATTTTAAGGGCTTTCTGCCCTGGTGGCTGTAATCTATGAGCTTGAGAAGGCCTCAGGGCAGGGGAGAGCTATCTTTTCTTCTCCTCGGTCTCAGTGTCCTTGGGTCCCTTAGACTAGTGAGTGATATCTCGGTCACAGGGGGTCAGAAGGGCAGCATCTCAGACTGATGAAGAGGTCAGGTTTACACCTCACTGTCCACCCTCCCTCCCCCTTAGTGAAATTAATCCTCATCTTGTGAAAATTTTGTTAAACCCTCGGAGAAGAAGCCATGCAACAAACAAATTTAATTTTTGTGTGTAGCTTACCCGCAAGCAGCTAGCGTTTAAGAATTAGTGCATTTAATCTGCTCTTCTAAGACCTCCCCTCTTAAAAGTTACAGAAGAAAGTGGAATTATTTTCATTAAAGAGTAGTTAGACCAGTGGCACACTATTTTGTTCTATTTCTTCCTTTCACTCAGATTCAGGGTCAGTTTGCAAAATTTCCAGGTCTTCATTATCCCACCACCTTCCTCCTCCTCTCATGCCCTCACGCTCC
>NW_027533334.1:5219810-5236991 GCF_008692635.1 Crocuta crocuta | reverse complement strand
CCCCCCTTTCCCTCCCACCCCCCCCCCAACCATGAGCAGTATATCACTTTGCTTCCACAGCAATTCTGGGTCATGCCTTCTCTTTCGTGCCTCCCTCTGTGACAGTCTACATCTTGGTTCTGGGTTTCCTTCAAAAAGTCCCCAATGGGGGCTAGAGGCTGTTCCTCCCCTTCCAGCCTTCTTCCCACCTGAGCAGGCCAATGTTTGATCAGAAAGGCACTGTTTGCCTTAGAATTCCAACTATTCTGTTATCAGAGCACTCATCTCATCAAAGGAATGACCAGAAAAAGGCTATTTTGCAGTCTCTGAAAGCACAAGTTCCTCTCTTCTTTTTCACGGAGATAAAGGGAGGTTCCCCAAGCAATCTTTGTAACTTGTTTGTTACGTTTGCACTCATGTTTACCAAATAATTCGTATCTATGCCTAGAGACTAACTGGAATGATATTCCAGCTAATAAGAGTCACTTGGGGGAGGTGACACAGGGTGATTTTTATTTCAGATTTCTGCTTTGTATTGTTCCAAATCAACTGACGTAAAATGAAGAAAAAATTTAAAAACAGAAACATCACAATAGAGCAATCATTTTTCAAATTCTTTAAAATGCACCATTTTTTTGGTGGTAGTTTTTGAACACCTCCCTCAACTGACCAGTTAAGTAGTACTTTTTTTCTGAGCTCTGTTCAAAACAGGTTTGGGGTAAAAAGAAAGTTACTCTGGATATAGAGCCAATATTTCCTTTCATTTTGGAAGGCACGGTTGAATTATCAACTCAGAGAGCTTTTATAAGTATTCAGTTGTAGTTGGCTCTAATTCCAGGGTAATAATAATTATAAGCAACAATTACATGGCATTTAGTAGTTTGCTGAAGGAAGTCACATATATTATTTCACTTACTCATTCAAGACTTCCTCATGGTAGAAAGGACAATCCCCAATTTACAGAAGGGGATATTGAGGCTAAAAGACTAAGTGATGGATGTACATGCATTGAATAGTAGAGCTAGGACACAAACCCAAGTCTCCTGATTCCCAATTAAAAAAAATTTTTTTTTAATGTTTATTTACTTCTGAGAGAGAGACAGAGCATGGGCAGGAGAGGGGCAGAGAGAGAGGGAGACACAGAATCCAAATCAGGCTGTCAGCACAGAGTCTGACACAGGACTTGAACCCATAAACTACAAATCCTGACCTGAGCCAAAGTCAGACACTTAACTGACTAGACCACCAGGCGCCCCTCCTGATTCCCAATTTTATGTATTTTTCACCATCCCCCAGTACTCAAAGAGTCAGAAAGCTACATGGAGGCCAACAGGAGCTAAGTATTCCAACAGCTCTGAATGATCCCCATGAGTCTTACTGGGTGCTCTTTCATTCTCCTCCCTCCTTCTCCTCTTCTCCTTTCCTTCAATATGCTTTTAATGTTGCCCCTGCACCAAGGTAACTTGTAACACACTAGGGAACCGGAGATTTTTTTTTTTTATATTTATTTATTTCCGAAGGAGGGAAAGACAGAACGTGAGCAGGGGAGGGGCACAGAGACACACATAAAGCAGACTCCAGGCTCCGAGCTCTCAGCAGAGTCTGACACAGGGCTCGAACTCACAAACATGAGATCGTGCCCTGAGCCAAAGTCGGATGATCAACCACTGAGCCACTCAGGTGGCCCTGGAATCAGAGATTTTTAAAAGTTTGCCTTCCAGAGGGGAGAGAAAAAACCCTCGTGCTGCAATGCACCAAATGTCACGGTCACATCTAGAGAAATGACAGACCAGCCAAAATGGGAAGGGGAGATTATTGCCATGATCACATGTGGATTCATCTTCTCTACTCAGACAAATGGTCCAAATTATNTCCTCTAGGGTGTTGATAGTTTCCTGTCTCACATTCAGGTCCTTTATCCAACAAATGGTCCAAATTATTAACGATAAGAACTTGCTTTGATATACTCTCACCTCAAAGGGAGACTGTTTTATTCTGAAACAATCCCAATGTCTCCAATACCCTGTTAGTAGACCCTTTAAAATGTGCTGTTAGATTTCTCATCTCTATCCTGTAACATGAGTCTACCATCTCCTAACTAAATTTAGAGGCATGCTGTCTTACTGGTGGTTCATCTACATACTCTTTAAAGAATTATTGATGTTCAAAAGAGGTATAGAGGTCTTCAGTAAATGTAGGGAGAAGTTCAAGGATTCCCTCCCAGGTCTGGTGCATGGGACAAACAGCTTCCATCCACCAGAAAATAGCTTTGCTTATGCTCAGCACCTGGGCTAGACAAAGTAGGGTAGGTGCGTGTGTGTGTGTTCATATCTACGCCGCACAGGTTGGTGGCACATGGATTTTTTTTCAATAAGCTATTTCAGTAGTGACAATAAGCTACTCACTTCATTTCAAACACCCAATGGGCACCAATAGCTTCTTAGGCACAGAGTCCATAGTGGTGAAGGAGACAGATATGTCCCTGCCCATACTCCCCGCTTTCCAAGTTGACTACTGAGAGCCAACTAGACATTTCTGGAAGAGTGAATGTGAGCAATGCTCTTAAACCTGACACTTCACATCACCGCTTAACCCACCTGACATTTCTGAAGCACTCCACACAACTGATGGCCCATTTACTGCACTCTTGTTCACCCTTTGGTCCCTGTGTCCCTGTCCTTCCAAATCTTCATCAAGTGCTTGATCCCCTTCTTGTGTTCTGACTCTTGTCCCATTTTCCACTTTTTCACTGGAGTTATATTTTGTTTTTCCCCTTTCCAAGTCAAAATAGCCGTAACTGACAACTGTGTGTGTTTTAAAAACATTTACAGAGAAAGCTCCGTCTATTGTCTGAATCAACGAGCACTCGTTTGGAGGTTTCTGGGGACTGGGCATGGCACCTGGTACTGACCTGGTACTAACATGAGGTTGGTCCAAGATAACACAGTCGAGATGTGATAGGCTCGAACACAGTCTTCTCATCTCTAATTCTGGTTCCTTCCATCTGCTGCAACACAGTTCCCTAGGAAGCAGGCCCTGCGATGATGATTTGTGTGCAGGAGGGTTGGAAGGAGTATTCTCAGGACTGGAGTCTGTAGAAGGGAAGGGGAGGAAGTGGCATTGGGCAGAGGGAGAAGCTGGGCGACAAGCAGTCTCAAAGGAAGTCTTAGCCTTCTGAACATGAGGTGGCTCTCCGGAGTGTCTGCTATGAAGTAAGACAGTGGGAGGGAGTGTGAGTTCTTCAGTCCTCAAGGGGGATCTGGGTGGTGCATCTCAGCATCCACCACACCTCCCACATTGCTAAGATTCACCACAGGTGACTGATTTGACTTGTTGCCTTGAGCTTTAAATAAAGGGCAGGGGGCTCTTGGAGAAAGAGAGCTGTGTTCCTGCGGTCAGGACTACTGCCCTAGGTGGTGGTAGAACAGGAAGAGGCTGGAATGGGTCTGATCAAGTCCCACCTGATAAATGACCAAAGGCCAAGGTCAGGACAAGGTGGACAACCCTATTTCTTGGCTCAAGTCTTCCTTTACAGATGCTGTCCCTTTTGCCTGGAATGTTCTTCACTCAATCTTCAGGTCTCTACTTACATGTGACATCCTTTGTGCTATCTCCTTGGCCCAATCTAAATTAAAATCTTGGAGACCCACTTGCTTAATATCCTGAAACTTGCTTTTGTCACACTTGTCACTCTATGGCCCACTGGGGAACTATTTATTCAATTCTTTCCCCTATTTTGCTGAGAACCTCATGAAGGCAGACATTTTTTTTTAACATGGTATCTCCCATGATTAGTGGGTACCTAACACATAGTAGGTGCTCAACAAACACCTTTTAATGATTAAAAGTGCAATAAGAGCTATATCAGGGTTCTTTGCCTACACAAAATGGAAACTGACACTGACATGATTAAGCAAAAAGGGAGTTATAGGAAGAGTGTGGGAGACCTCCACAGTCACAGAGAATAGGGGTGAAAATAGGCATTACCCAGAAGCTCTATAGCGAGTTATGAGTCTGGAGCTCCTGGACAAAGCAACCATTTTCAGTCTCTACCATTCAGCCCAACAGTCAATTTCCACAGGGGAGAGGGAGTGTCTGACTGGTCTAGCCTGGGTTATATGCTACCTCTGTGGCTAGAAGAGAACAGAAAGATGACAATGACCTCACCAGAGTATATACAAAAGGAAACTGGGGGAAGTTGAAGGAGAAGAAATAGATTAAGGGCAACCAACCAAACCAAACAAACCCATTTCCATGATAGGAGCCAGAGTGAGGGAGGAGAGTCCTGTCTACCTGGAGTTCTCAGGAGACAATCGAAGGCAGCAGGGGAGAGTCTGCCCTACTTCCTCTATCCTGGCACCAAGCATTATGCCTGCCACCCTGTAGCTGTTTTAAAAATTTGTGTGTGTGGATGGCTTTCCTACCATAAGCATCTGAGACTCTGGGCACTGGACCATGTTTAGTCCGTTGGTGGGCCCACTGGAGAGTTTACATCCTGGGAGCAGCCTGTGGCCCATGACAGACGGGAGATGGTGGGTGAATATCTGTTTTCTCGCTCTTGTTCTATGATGTCACCCAGAGGTCCCACTGTGATTGACTCTCAGTTGCCCATGACAAGAGCCTATTCTCTATCTTTTTTAAAAAAATATTTATTTATTTTTGAGAGAGAGAGAGGGAGAGAGGGATCAGGGGAGGGCAGGGACAGGGGTGCATAGGATCTGAAGTGGGTTCTGCGCTGATATCTGAGAGCCCCATGTGGGGCTTGAACTCACGAACCACAAGATTATGACCTGAGCCGTCATTGGACACTTAACTGACTGATCTTAACTAGCGTGCTCTTTAATGCACACTATATCCTTCTCTCTTCTGTCTCATTTCCCCACACCCCTACCGGGGCTTCTTGGAATTACTTCCCAAGCAAGCTACTTGCATTCAAATCCTTCGCCCAGATAGGTTTCCTAAGATGGTGGGCAAGAAGGCAGGGGCAGTGAGGAGTGACCGGCTCTCAGTAATTACGTGAAGATAAGCAACACTGCCGGAGGCATCAGAGAGCATTTAGCCTCAGACTGATTCTGTGTTCTTCCCACCCCTGCAACCTTCCCCCCAACTTTGAGCCTTCCATGGTCATGTCCACTGGTACCAGTGGGTACGTACTCAGACTGGTAACTCAGTTTTCAGTCAATCTGAGAGAAATATAGTCAGGTGGTGGCTTAGTCCAGGCCAAATTTGGTGTCTGATGAGGGCCTGCCTTCTGGTTCATAGACAGTCATCTTCTCTGTGTCCTCACATGGTGAAAGGGGCAAAGGGTCTCTCTGGAGTCTCTTTCATAAAGATACTAGTCCCATTCACCTCTCAAAGGCCCCACCTTCTACTCCCATCATCTTGAGGGTTAGGATTTCAACATATGACTGTGGGTGAAAGGGACAAATACTCCGTCAACAGCAAATGGAGAATCTCCCTACACATTGCCAAAGCTGAATGGCTGTGCTCTGGGATCTTTGCTGCCTGGATGGCCTGTCTTGTGGCTCGCCTACTTGCCTGGGACATGGGATTTCCATAGCTCTTCTTCCAATGATGGCCAGCATCACCCCTAAAGTATGAGAGCCCACACAATGATGTTACGTCAGTATCAGGTCAAGGACTGGAGCCCTGTCTCTCAGTGATCTCTGAAACACAGATCCAGCCATGACCTGCATTTGCTCCAAACAAGTTTGTAGGATGACATTCAGATTTCTTTTTTTTTTAATGTTTATTTATATTTGAGAGAGAGAGTGTGCACAGAGGCAGGGCGGGGGTGGTGGGTGGTGGACAAAGGATCTGAAACAGGCTCTGCACGGTCAGCACTGAGCCCGATGTGGGGCTTGAACTCATGAACTGTGAAATCATGATGTGAGCTGAAGTCAGACACCCAACTGACTGAGCCACCCAGGTGCCCTGACATTCAGATATCTAAGTGTGACTCTTCAGATTTTTCATTCATGCCTCACCTGCCTTTCTAGCATCTTCTGCCACTGCTCCTCCTTTGGCCCCCAGGGAGCCACACCAGCCTGCTATTCTCACCATCCTGCAAATGTGCAACCTGTTGTCTTAAACCTGCAGCTTTGCTCTGCGGATCCTTACTCTTGATGCCCCTCCCTCTTGTCTGGGTCTGGCAAAATCTTCTCTGGAAAGCTGTTCAGAATGCCTCTTCCATACCTAGCTGGGAGGTATTGCTGTTCCTGTCTGATTGGTTTTTACTGTTAGCAAACATTACCACACTTAGGTACATGCAAATCTAATTTCTCTAATAGCACTGAAACTACTTGAAGGCCAAGAATGTAGCTTCTGATCCGCCATGCTACTAGCGCTCCATAAATAGCTTTCTGCTTTAAATGAATAACAATAAGCACTTTAAAGAATACCTTTCTCCTTTATTGTTATTATATCTTTCAGGGAGAGTAAGTTAGAAAGAAATTGTTTCCACTGAGAAGTTGCTTTATTATATTTTTTCAGTATTTTTTTTGAGAGAGTGAGCATGTGTGAGAGACAGAGAGGGGCATAGGGGGAGAGAGAATCCTAAGCAGGCTCCATGCTGAGTGTGGAGCCTAATGCAGGGCTCGATCCCATGACCCTGATCACAACCTGAGCTGAATTCAAGAGTTGGACATTCAACTGACTGAGCCACCCAGGAGCCCCAAGAAGTCACTTTAATATAAGGTTCCCTGAGAAGAGGCCTGAAATAGTAAAATAACAAACAGTATCAAGAAATCCTAGGTATGTTCCTGGTACAAACCTGAAGGGTCCTGGGGTGCCTGTGTTGCTCAGGCCATGGAGCATGCAACTCCTGATCATGGGGTCATGAGTTTGGGCCCCATCTTGGGCTAAGAGTTTAATTAAAACAAACAAACAAACCTGAAATGAGCCTCCCAGTGCCATTTCCTGGTATGATCTCTCTCTTCTTGCTCAGAAGGAAAGAAAGGAAAGAAAGAAAGAAAGAAAGAAAGAAAGAAAGAAAGAAAGAAAGAAAGAAAGAAAGAAAGAAAGAAGAAAGAAAGAGAGAAAGAAAGAAAGAAGAGAGAAAGAGGGAGGGAAGGAAGAAAGAAAGGAAGGAAGGGAGAGAATGAATGGGAGAGAGGGAAGGAGGAAGGAACAAAGGAACCAAGGAAAGAATGAAGGAAGGAAAGAAGGAAGGAGAGAGAGTGAGTTGGAGAGAGGGTGGGTGAGAGGGAAGGAGGGAGGGAGGGAGGAAGGAAGGAAGGAAGGAAGGAAGGAAGGAAGGAAGGGGAGAGAATAAGTGGTTGAGAGGGAGGGAGGAAGGAAAGATTTCAAATGAAAATTTCGATACAATCAATGCATATATTCAGTTCCTCAGAAGGAGCTCCCCAGTGTTCAGTTTCTTCTGCTGATATTGCCTGTAGGTGGGCACCTTGGGCAACTGCCATTTCAATATTCTTAATTTTTCTCCAAGAAAATGGTGCAGTCTAAGGAACAGAGAATTGACACCAAAAAAAACCCCTAGGCTCTAAAAGGACAAGCAGGTGCTTTGCTAAATGACCTCAACAAGTTCCACCAAAAACAGAGAGGCAGTAACTGCAGCCAGGCTTGCTTAGCCCCAAGCACTGTTCCTAAGCAGGCTGGGCACAGCCATGATGGAGGAGAACAGTCATATCCCAGCTGGCAGAAACCTTGCCAGTCACATCGGCCTTCGCATGGGCCAGGCACTGCGAGCAGAGTCTAGTGCTTGTGGGTCTCGTTAATCTTCACAGGAAACTAGGAGACAGAAGGACCTTTAAGACTTGCATTTTGTAAATTAAGTTTAGAGATGTTAGGGAACTGCCCAAGGTCATGGCACCTCTCGGCTACAAGGCAGGGCTAGATTCGAGGTCTGGATAACTCTGAAGCCTGTGCCCAAAACTGCACCTTGCAAACCTGGCGGTATGTTAGAATCACCCTGGGATCTTGGGAAGATGCAAAATAAATCAGACGAAGAACAACAGCAATAACAAAACGAAATATAACATGTTACATGGTGATAGGGACCTAGAGAAAA
The DNA here is from genome assembly GCF_008692635.1 of Crocuta crocuta. Taxonomy (NCBI): domain Eukaryota; kingdom Metazoa; phylum Chordata; class Mammalia; order Carnivora; family Hyaenidae; genus Crocuta; species Crocuta crocuta. The sequence continues at coordinate 5,228,983 of NW_027533334.1, read as the reverse complement.
ATAAAGCAGAGAAGAGGGATAGAGTGGGGAAAGGGTAGGCTTTAGTTTTAAAAACTGTCAGGAAAACAATACATAAGATAACATATCAGCAAAGATCTGGGAGAAAAGAAGAGGAAGCTATATAGCTCTCTAGAGGAAAATTTCCTGACAGAGGCTATTTGGCAGGTATAAAGCCTGTTATAGAATAAGTGGCCAATATGGCCAGAGAGATGGAGTTGGGGGTGGGAGTGGGTGGGTAGCAGATGAGGTCAAAGAATCACGTGGGACCTTGTACCACTGTATGGCTTTTCTCTTCTCACTCTGTAAGTCTGCTGTCAAATTACTCATATTCAACTTCAGCAGCATCTAAAACGTCTTACATATGAAAGTAGAATTGGCCTAAGCTTCATTAAAAATGTGTCTTCAAAATTGGAGCACCTGAGCAAAGGTTTGGGACCAGAGTCCAGACAAGGGAGGGCTTGCGAACTAGGGAAGATGGTGGCGAGAGGCAGTAGGGTCCCAATAGGGCTCCAGGGAGTCACCCAAGCATCACAGGCCATCCTTTCTTCAAAATAAAAAAGAACGGGAGCGCCTGGGTGGCTCAGCTGGTTAAGCATCTGACTCTTGATTTTGGCTCAGGTCATGATCTCAGGGTTCGTGGGACCAAGCCCTACGTAGGCTGACAGAGCAGAGCCTGCTTGGGACTCTTTCTCTTTCCCTTTCTCTCTGACCCTCCCCCGCTCACACATGCTCACTCACTCTCTCTCTCTCAAAACAAAACCAAACCAAAAAGACTTAAAAAATACCATTATAAAAAAGAACATCACAGGGGCTACTTGGAAAATCCAAGCTCTCTCATTTATAAAAGTAATGGCACATGGCTTTGTAAGCATTTTCCTTCCAATTCTCTTCTTTCTGAGAAAGAAATCAGCCATTTTTTCTCTCCATTGCCTAGCTTCTGCCTTGCCACCCATCTGATTTCTTTGATTTTTATTCTGCTCTCCTAACAATGCTATAGACGGTCTCTGTTTAACCAGCCACAATCTTTTTGTTGGTCTCCTCAGCTTGATCTCCTTGTCCCCACCCCCACCTCCAATTAAAGCACTATTTTAGGTGGTGGTTACATTCTTATTGTGGCCTATGCTCAAAGCCTATGTCCCACCACAGCAGCCCCAATCCCCCACTGCATCCTCCAGTTACATCCTCTTCTCATCCTACGGCCACGTCTTGGTCCCTGTGGGACACTGTTGGACTGGTGGCCCTCCGTAAACCACACCTTGCGCAGACCCTCCTACCCGGACCGTGGGGTGGGCCATGTGACCTGCTTTGTCCAGTGGGACATTAGCAAATGTGAAGCAAGCAGAGGCCCCATTAGTGCTGACACATCGAGGCTTACATTCTGGAAGGCGCCTGCCCCGCTGTAAAATTGCCCGAGCTAGACTACTGCATATTGGGAGAGACCCTGATGGATGAGATGCCACCTCGGACACCAGTCCCCACGTTCCCAGTGGAACTCAGCCATGTGGTGTCAGCTGCAGCAGGTGGAGCAAAGAGAAGCTACCCACCAGACCCTGTTCAACTCTCAGGCTCATGAAAACATAATAAACACTGTATTCGTTTGAAGCCACTAAGTTTTGGGGTGTTTTGTTGCAAAGCAATAGATAACAAAAACAATCCCCTGCTGATCTGGTCCAAAACCTGTCAGTTCCAGGCTAGGCCAGGACATCCCCACACCTGTGGGGTTACAGGGTGAGTTTCCGCGTGTCTACATACTTTCACCGAGACCTGCTGACCCAGCTGCACCTGAACCTGGCCCGCTACAGGCATCTGGTGTGGGACAGTTTTGCACTTGGACTTTCTGAGCAGGAAACACGTTGAGGGAAAACTGGGTGTACAAATATTCATTATTATCACACTGTGTTGTAACTTACGTGTGACTCACCTCATTCACTTCTAAGCCTGTATTCTGTCATTTTGCCGAATCATTGTTTGGAAAGGAATTAGACAGGGAGCACAGTACTTATGGTTTGGGGCTTGTTTATTTTTTTGAAAAATGTACTCTTTGTGGGGTGCCTGGGTGGCTCAGTCAGTTAAGTATCCAACTCTTGATCTCAGCTCAGGTATGGATCTCAGAGTCCTGAGTTCAAGCCTGGTGTTGGGTTCTGCACTGGACGGGAAGCCTACTTAAAAAAAAAAAAAGTGCACTCTTCGTATCAGTATTATCTTTTGTATAGCTTTCATGTTCCTCACATCCTTTAGTGTAAGAGAGTGTTGGCAGCTTTATAACTAATTTTTTAAAAAAGATAACTAATCTCATTCCCGGGTTTGAGATGATTGGAAACTGTGTTCAGTGTGAAGGCTCATCTATTTTCACACTCTGTCAGATCAGATGTAACTTTCAGAATGCCCAGCCAACGCAAGGGAATTTACTAGCGGCTGCCCTTTCCAGTGATCTTGTACTTTTAATTTTTACCCCCTTCACTCTTCGAGGTTCTCAAAAGTGCTGCGGTTTCCAGCCTCTCAGCCATCTACATTGGAACAGCTAGCACTTCTAGGAGTAAAGCATCCCCAGATGCTGGGTTTATGCCTCTGAGTTTCCTCCTTCTGTTAGACCTTGGTCATGCCATTCTTCATGGGCTTTTTAGTTCTCAGATGTCTTCAAGCAAATGTATTTTAAACTCTGCTCAGTTTTTTAAATTGTTTACAGCAAAGTGATTGATCTCATTTGCTTAGTCTGCCATTGTTGGAAAACCAAAGTTCTTTTGAAACCATGAATTCAGTTGGAATGCATTTAGGGTGAGTTACCCTTTCATTCCCAGTATAATTCATTGAGCAATATTTTTATAATGACATGAACCATTGCCATTACCGTACTGTAAGTGATTATATAAATTCTAATGATATAAATATTTGGGTCTATTTCTGGACTTTCTATTCTGCCGTACCCTTTTGCATATTTCTGCACCGGAACCAAGTCATTTATTGGTACAGCCAATTGCTCTAATTTTATAATACATTTTCATACCGGGTGAGACTTCTCTTTTCTTCCTTTCCACAAACATTTTTTGGCTCTTCTCATGTCTTCATTTTTTGAGTTAATTTTAGTTTTTTTAAATTATATCTGCCCCTCCAATCTCATTTATATTTTAATGGGAATTTTAGTAACTTTATATATTAAAGTGAGGATTCACAACTTTTAATATTTAGTTTTCAGTGCAGAAGCATGGCATAAAATCTATTTAGACAGGTCTTTTAAAATTTATCAAAATCTATAAGTAAGTTATCTTTTATTCCTGAACTTTCTTAATATATTTTAGTACACTGCCTGGGGCTTTTCAAGTAGCCAGTGTCTGCTGGTAATTATTGATTTATCGCATCTTGCTCAAAGTACCTCATTTCTTTTTTTTTTTTTCTTTTCTGTTTTGTCTTACTGTATTAGCTAGAACATCCACTATCCAGGGTAATGTTAAACAATAATAATGATAATGAACATCCTTGTATTCTATCTGATTTTTAATTGGATTTCTTGTACACTTCTCTTATTAAGTATAATGAATGTCAGCTATTGGTTTAAAAGAGATCTTTCACTGAATCAGTTTTTGAAAATACTGATAAAAGCTGCATGTAAAATATAATATGTAATATAGATTATAGAAGCTCATATGCTTCCTATATCGTATATTTGTGTCTTAGGTTGGTATGTTGGCTTGTTAGGGCTGCTATAACAAAATGCCACAAACTGTGGCTTCAAACAACAGAAATTTATTCTTTCATAGTTCCAGAGACTAAAATCCAAAATCAAAGTGCTAGCCGGATCAATTCCTTCTGGAGGCTCTGAGGAAGAGTCTGTTCCATGCTTCCCTCACTGCTTCTGGTTAGCAATCCACAGGGTTCCTTGCCTTATAGATCTTTCCTTCCAATCTCTGCCTCCATTTTCACAGGGCCATCTCTTCCATGTCTGTGTCTCTGTGTTCAAATTTTCCTCTCTTTATGAAGACACCAGTCATATTGGATTTTATGAGGATACCACTCTAATCCAGCATGATTACTTCCTAATAGGTTACCTTTGCAAATAAGGTCATACTGACAGATCTTAGGTAGACATGATTTTTTTCAGGACACTATTCAATCCAGTGTGGTTGGGTTCTCCCATAAGCAGACTCTGAGACGAAGATTCATGTGCAAGTCATCTATTTAAGAAGGGCTCCCGGAGGAGGCCAGTAAGAGAGCAGGAAAGCAGAAGGAGCCAAGCAAGATTGTGATGGCAGGCAAGATTTTTTGAGGGGATGGTGCTTTGATATAATCAGGGAAGATGTGGATTAAAAATTATGCTTCACATTTGTCCTCATCTGAGGCAAGGGAGCTGGACTGTCACACTTCCAAACCAGTCCATCATGAGATAGCGATTGCCTGGGGAGGTGTAAAATCCCAGGCACTTCTGTCCCTGCATCTGCAAGTGAAGTGTTCTAGTGACTTGAGGGAAATGTTCTAAAGCAAAGTCATAGTTGCAAGCTGTTAGAGTAAAACTCACCTGAACTAGGTGAAGGGTACACAAACAGTGAAGAGGTCCAAGGAAAGTCAAAGTGTCTGCCACGTGTGTCCTTTCTCTGGTGTATGTGTGTGAATCAGTCAAAAGTTTCATGAAATGTGTCCATTATTTTTTCTGGAATCTGCCAGGCATACTTAGTGCAGCTTGTAGCATTCTTCCCTAGGTAAGCCCTAGATTGCTTCTGTTTCCTTTTTCCCTAATTTAGTCATCATTTACAAATAAAGTATTATAAACCCTGCTTTCCTGTACTCTTTTGCAGCTCTTCACATTATAGTACAACCCTAACCCTGGAAGTCTCCAAAAAAGCTTTGAATTGTACAGTCACCAAAAAAAGCTGTCAAGGAGAAATACTGGTAATAATGAGAGAGCATGAGGAGTGGAGGCAGATGGCAGAGAAGGTGACAGAGGCAGTGAGAGAGAGTTTGCCAGCAAAGTGATGGATGTGGGGACATCATGAGGCAGGAGACAGAGAAGAAAGAGTCACACAAGTTCTGTCACATACACACACACACACACACACACACACACAAACACACACACACACACACACACCAAACATACAAACGAATTAATCCACAGAATCCCAATGAGAGCAACCCAGAGTATGCTAGGCCCAGTTTGAGCCTATGCTATAACCGCTCTGGAATCTAGACATTCTGGAGAACTCACAAGGAGACTCTTCAAATGAAGTTTTGTAGGGAAGCAGTCATCTGAAGAGATAAGAAAGCCAGGCCCTCCCAATGTTAGAAAGGAAGTGCAATTTTATATATAGGACTCTGTCACAGAGCTGGTCCTTTAGCTGAGGATTGAGACTAAGGTCAAAGGAAAGGAGGGCGCCTGGGTGGCTCAGTGTCCAACTCTTGGTTTCACCCCAGGTCACCATCTCACAGTTCATGAGATCAAGCCTCACATAGGGCTCTGTGCTGACAGCATGGAGCCTGCTTGGAATTCTCTCTCTCTCTCTCTCTCTCTCCCCCTCCCTCCCTCCCTACTTCTCCCCCTCCCTCCCTCTCCCCCACCTCTCTCTCTCCAAAAAAATAAATAAACTTTAAAAAATTTGGATGTCTACCTTCTAAAACAGCAAATACATTTCGGAGGTTATAAAAAAACCAAACAATGGAAAGGAGACTGTGGGTAGAAATGAAATGACCTCTTTTCACAAAAAGTCAGATGTGACAATGGCAGCACAAGGCAGCTCTGCACAGGGACCCTTGTAGTGAAGTGAAGGTGAGGGACTCGTCCGAGCAGACAGTCCTGGCTACTTCTGTCTGCAGTGGGCATGGCCTCAGGTGAGCGCAGGGTTCTGGTACATCGTGAGTCCCACAGCGTCAGCAGAAGTGGGTGTCAGGGGGCCCACAAATAGGAGCAGCTGTGGCACAATAGTAGGAGGCTTTGTGAGGCTTTGGGAACATCAGAGACTGTGGTGCAGGCATCTCTCCGGGAAGCCGGGGCCGGAGCAGGAGAGGAGGTGTTGGGTAGCCCACATCTGTGAGCACATGCGAGACACCTCCAGGAAACAGCTGGGAGCAGGTAAAATCAACTTTAAAGGAGAGCAAGGTAGAGGCTCCTTTATTTGTTTGGGTCCTCTGAGAAGCAGACACCATGCTGGGGTTGGAGGTCAAGGGATTGACTGAGGACAATAACTATGAAGGGAAAAAGAGAAAGCCAGCGAAGGGGGGGGAGAGCCGTCGGATTGTGTTGCATGTCTGACCCCTGTGAAGAAAGAGTTAAATAGGAAGAGTCCCAGACTGCAGGCCAGTTCTCAGAAGGCGTCAGCCTGCCTGAGGGGAGATCTGGAGACAACATCTCCCAGTTGAGGAGTCCTGTCTCCAGCCATGCCCAGGAACTCCATCATGCTTAGTCATCGTCTGAGCATAGCCCGTGGAAAACGTGGTGGTGACACACATGTGACAGCAGAGTGGGAGGGGCTGTGGCTGGAGCCATCGGACAACCCTGCTCCCACCTTCATGACTCCCATGATCCCATAGTAACGGATGGCGCCGGCACTGACAGATACCATTTGTGATAGGTTGTGAGGCCAGTGTGATGTACATGGAAAAACTCGGGTTGCAAACGATTACAAATTTTAAAACTCTTTGGAGCTGAAAGAGTTCTACTCTTAGTTAACTGAACTCCTTTATCCAAAACTATGCCGTTATTCCTTCATGACGCCTGCTGACTAAGGCACATCTATAGGAGATGATATTAGAAGGCATTAAAGAGATTCTGAAATCACTGATAACTTGTAAAGGCACGGTCAGAATGGGAACTCTTGGCCTCAGAATATCAGAAGATAACAGAATTGTTTGCATTTCTCTACACGAGCATGGGGTTGGCTAGGGTGATACATGTGAGGATATATGAAGGGACCCAGGTAAAAGAGAAACAACCAAACACCCCTCCTCCAACTGCACAGAACTCTCCAGCTGTTCAGCTGTCTAAGGAATAGAAAGACTGCTTGACGTGCCCAAGATTTCAGAACACTGGTGAGGAGAAGGCTCTTAACAGGACTGAAAACCTGACCTAGCATGCATCTGCAATGATGTCATTTGCCAGGGCTATCCATTCAAGAATTATTTGCTCAACAGGTGCTTCTGCCACATCAGGTTGAGCTTGTTTAGCACCACACAACACCTAGGGGTTACCCCTGAAAAGAGGAAAATATAGGACAGGGGAAGAAAAGGAAGTGCATGGGTAATGGCAACTTACTGAACTTGTGTTAAGAGGTGATGGCAGCCAAAACCATAAATAGCATCAACTATTAGAAAGCTTAAGTGAGTTCATGCCTGACAGATCATAAGCTGTGATTTGAAGGTGCCCTGCTTTGGTCTTTAGAGGGAGATGTCAGAGAGATTGTCCTGTTTGGCCACAACAGTATCTACTGGTGCCTCTGTGAAAGCCAGATTGCTGGGCCAGATGTACAGTGGTTCTAACTTAAATATTCTTAAGTAAATGAATGATGTGAGGAAATTCTAAGGCAGCTGTTAACTTCTGTGTTGTGCGAACTTGCGGCAATCACACTTTCGTTGGTGTTGGAGGACTTTTCAACCAAGAAGACAATTCCGTAGGCGCCATCCAGCTGATACTTTCATGTGCTCAGCTCTAGAGGATCCTGGAGCCCACCTAGTTCGTGAGTTTCCTTTTACACAAGGAGTTGAACCAGAAGCTGCAGCACGTGGAAGGAATAGAGATTATGGAAACCCTTTTCAAACACATGCTTCCAACCCATAGAAATGGAGCAATTCTGGCTGACAAGGTGGCTGGGGTAGGATGGGGGTTGAGTATAGATAGTGTGTCACCTGTACCCATCCTCCTTGACTGTCCCCAGTAAAGTCCCTAAGAATCCTCTTCAGGGTATGTGGCAAAGGAAACTGATTTATTTAGAGCTGGACTGGATCCTCTTTGACCATATGATTACAGATTGCCACACCATACTGGCAATCAGAATTTTCTGGTGAATGTCAACAGGCTTTTCTAAAAAGCATCACGGTGACCTGTATAGAACACAGGCTTCAGAGTCGGAACACGTGGGTGCCAGTCTTGACCCTGACACTAGCTTTGTAACTTTGGCTAAGAACTCCAAGTTTCACTTTCATGGCCTTTACAATGGGGAGAATAACATTTCCCTCAAAGAGCTCAAAGTGATATGCCCATGTTGTCTTGGCCAAGAAGGGGTCCTCCTGCCCACATCAACATTCTCCAGGAGCCCTTCTATGGTGCTCTGACAGCTTTTGGTCCCTTGATTCCCAACATTCCCCCCTCAGGGCCTCTGTCTTTGTCTACTCTGTAGATACCATTGTAGTCCAATATCAGTGTTTCCTGGGGCATGATCCTAGTATCACTCTTTGACTCAACCTCCCATGACCATGAGCAAAAGGCATCAGGGGACTCTAGGACTAACTTAGCAGGACTGTGGCTGCTGGATGGGGGTGGCTGTAGGCGGGCCTCAGAATCTAAGGCCTGCTTGGTTTCTGATCTAGCTCAGAGTCAGCCTTCCTACTGGGACTTGGGTTCTGGGCCCTGTCCACTGAGAGAACATGCAGTGACTTCATCTTCTGTCAGTTGAATTTAGGTATCTCGATTCTTCACCCCAAATAAGCATCTGTCCTGACTGTAAGCCACTGGGGGAAATCTTCAAGTCTGTAGAGGCTGGCATGCACAGGAAAGACCAAACAATAGCCAAAACCAAAGAGTAAGAAAACAAGATGGGCTCATCACAAATGAATGCTCACTGCATAGGACAATCAGAAAAGTCACCAAGGAGAATCCATTCCAGCCATGAGCATGGAAGGAAACAAGGGCTTTAAAGGCAAGAGTGGTGGGATGCCAGGGTGACTCAGTCAGTAGAGTCCTCATCTCAGGGTTGTGAGTTCAAGCCCTACATTGGGAGTGGAGCCTACTTTAAAAGTATTAATAATAATAAAGAGGAAAGAATGGTGGCTTGAGAGTCGGGAGGACTGGGCTCCTGTCTTGACTCGGCCAGAATCCAGCTGTCACCATACTTCCTGCATTCCTCATTAGTAAAATGAAAAGGTTATATGAAGGGATCCTATAGTCTTTCATAAGAAAGATCTTATGAATACAGGGCTTGAGTTACACGCTTTATTTATTCTCCAGTACTGCCCTTCCCCCCCACCCCTCACCC
>NW_027533334.1:5134545-5219804 GCF_008692635.1 Crocuta crocuta | reverse complement strand
TTCCAATCTGGCTTATTTGGGAGAAGAGGCCCTCAGTTCTTAAGAAACTGAGTGGAAGAAACACCTCGGCCTTATCACAATTTATGCTAAATGATGCACCACTGATATCTATAACACATGTTCTTGTAATTCCTGATCTCAAGAGATAAGCTCCCTTCTGTTCATTGTGAGGGAGTGAGCAGAAGTGAAAGGATGTGGGTAGCAAGTACTAGGGAGAGCAGGTTTGTCAAGCCCCATCACCCTGGATGCCTGGTAACTCAATCTGGGGAATATCAGATAAGTAAACAAATCTGTTAATGGTAGGAAATGGAGTCCAGCTCCACAAACTAAGAGACCAGGCCAGATACTAAAGGCCCCTTTCCTTTCCAGAGGCCATCATTTCTATCTTCTTGCTGATAAAGGGAATGAGACAGGAGCTAACTTTTACCTGGAACACGAGGTGGTACTGTAATCACGTTCCAAACGTTGAGCAGCTTGACAGGAAAGAAGAATAACAGAATTTGGCAGGAGGAAGATGGGAAAGCAAGAAGCCAGAATCCTCATGACTCTTAAGGAGACAATCAAAGGAGGCAGAACTCACATCACCTCTGGGTTCAGCATGTAGGGCTTTGGGGCTGGAGGAAGTCCCAGGCCAGTGGGGAAAGCCCACTGGGTCCTCCCCTACAATCTTCCTTGAGCCTGCACCTTGTCCTGAGACCATCAGAGGAATTTCATGACAACCCAAACCCATTTTATAGCCATTTGATCAAATCATTTATGTGAAAATTCTTAATACTGTGTATGCCACATATGCCTGTTACCTCAGGCTTACTGTGTTTCAGCCTGTCTTCAGAATATTTTTGGATATTAGGGAACTAATAAATATTAATACATTGGTTAACCCAGGTCATGATCATCATTAGAATAGCTAAGTGCTGGAAACTCTCCCAAGCACTTTGAGTGTATTTTCTCACTAACGTAAGTATTACTATTATCACTATTTTACAGATAAGAAAGCTAAAGCTCTAAGAGTTGAAGTAATTTGCTCCTGGTTACAAAGCTACTCAGTGGTGAAGCTGGAACTCCAACCCAAAACTAGTCACACCCAACTCTATATTTTTAGTAAACCCATATTCTCAACTAGGCAGCCAAGAGTAAGCAAGGGACATTTAGTGAACACATACTACTAATTCTTAGATTTGCCCACGTCCCTTCTACTGATAATCTCCTTTAAATATTCACAGCAACACATAGGGTAGGTGCTATTACTACCATTCTTTTTCTGTTATTGTTATTGTTACAGCAGAAGACAATGAGACTTGAGAGGTTCAGTAACTTGCCTGGGCTTACCTGGGAATCCCAGCAGTCAATTTTGGATGCAACCCCAGGCAGTCTGACTCGTAACCTTGTGCCCTTAACCCCTGAATTAACTTTAGAGAGAGCCCTTCCAACTCACTGACCCAGAGGTCATGCTGGGTGTTGACAATAATCTGAATTTCCAGGGTAAATCCTATCTGTTCAGCAAGTTCAAGTTTATATTTTAACTGCCTAGGACTCCTCACAGGAGCAATGTTTGATACCTGGTTGATCATCAAGAGTATGGATCTGAGCCAGTTTCATTGCTCCCCGACTCATTCTTGGGCTTGAAATATTTATTGCACACCACTAGTAACTTCCCAGGCAGAGGAAACACTCCTGTGTGAGTATTAAAGGACAATGGGCTTTACCTCCCCATTAAACTTTGTATAAATCTTCTTAAAATCAATTATGTAATACTTAACTTTGCTCCCATTCACCATCCTGCCAGGGCTTGAGCACTGTCACTAGTAAGGGCCAGGTTCTCAGAGCTATGAAGGTTATTCTAAGCAGAGCCTCTGTGTCATAAAGAACTTTGGGATTTTCCAGCACTAGATTTCTATTTGACCAAAAGTTTTAATCTGCTCCAGGCTTCCTTTCCCCCATCACCGCTTCCAGACCTCCTACACATTTGAAAAGGCCCACTAAAGCGTTTCTAATGTTCACCTCCATTTCCTTCAGCGAGTTTGGATGTAAGTTCCCAAGAGTCTTATCAGCATGAAGAATCTTGAGCTTTTTCTGATGCAATCTGCCCACTTCCCAAATCTTCCACATCAATCCATTGTAATTTGATTCCAGATTTAAAGAAAAAAAGCATCTGACACAAAACCAGACACATAGACCAATGGAATAGAATAGCAAACTCAGAATTGGACCCACAAATGTATGGCCAACTAATCTTTGACAAAGTGGGAAAGAGTATCCAATGGAAAAAAGACAGCCTCTTTAACAGATGGTTCTGGGAGAAATGGACAGCAACATGCAAAAGAATGAAACTCGAACACTTTCTACACCATACTCAAAAATAAACTCAAAATGGATAAAGGAGCTGAATGTGAGACAGGAAACCGTCAAAACCCTAAAGGAGAAAGCAGGAAACAACCTCCTTGGCCTTAACCGCAGCAATTTCTTACTTGACACATCCCCAAAGGCAAGAAAATCATGAGCAAAAAGGAACTATTGAGGGGCGCCTGGGTGGCTCAGTCGGTTGAGCGTCCAACTTCGGCTCAGGTCATGATCTCGTGGTTCGTGGGTTCGAGCCCTGCGTTGGGATCTGTGCTGACAGCCAGCTCAGAGCTTGGAGCCCATTTCAGATTCTGTGTCTCCCTCTCTCTCTGACCCTCCCCTGCTCACGCTGTCTCTCTCTCTCTCTCTCTCTCAGAAGTAAATAAAAAAAAATTTTAAAAAATGAACTATTGGGACCTCATCAAGATATAAAGCTTCTGCATGGCAAAGGAAACAATCAATAAAATTAATAGGCAACCAACGGAATGGGAAAAGATAGTTGCAAATGACATATAGGATAAAGGGCTAGTATCCAAAATCTATAAGGAACTCACAAAACTCCACACTTGAAAAACAAATAATCCACTGAAGAAATGGGCAGAAGATATGAACAGACACTTCTCCAAAGAGGACATCCAGATGTCCAACAGACACATGAAATGATGCTCAGTGTCACTCATTATCAGGGAAATACCAATCAAACTACACTGAGATACAACCTCAAGCTGGTCAGAGTGGCTAAAATGAACAAATCAGGAGACTCGAGAGGCTGGCAAGGATGTGGAGAAACGGGCACCCTCCTACACTGTTGGTGGGAATGTAACCTGGCACAGCCCCTCTGGAAAACAGTGTGGAGGTTCCTCAAAAAATTAACACTAGACCTCCCCTATGACCCAGCAATAGCACTGCTAGGAATTTACCCAAGGGATACAGGAGTGCTGATGCTTAGGAGCACATGTACTCCAAAGTTCATAGCAGCAGTTTCAACAATAGCCAAATCATGGAAAGACTCTAAATGTCCATCCCCTGACAAATGGATCAAGAAGATGTGGTTTATCTATACAATGGAATACTACATGGCAATGAGAAAGAATGAAATCTGCCCATGTGTAGCAACATGGATGGAACTTGAGGGTGTTATGCTGAGTGAAACAAGTCAGGCAGAGAAAGACAGATGCCATATGTTTTCACTTATAAGTGGAACGAGAGAAACTTAACAGAGTACCATGCGGGAGGAGAAGGGGAAAAAATAGTTGGGGAGAAGGAGGGAGGCAAACCTTGAATACTGAGAACAAACTGAGGGTTGATGGGAGTGTGGGAGAGGGGAAAGGGGTGATGGGCATGGAGGAGGGCACTTGTTGGGATGAGCACTGGGTGTTATATGGAAACAAACTTGACAATAAACTATGAAAGAAAAAATAAAAATAAAAAAATAAAATAATTCTGTTAACTAAAAAAATAAGCATCAGTTCTGGGGTGCCTGGATGACTCAGTTGGTTGCGTGTCCAACTCTTGACTTTGGCTCAGGTTATGATCACATGGTTCATGAATTCGAGCCCTGAGTCGTGCTCTATGCTGACACCATGGATCCTGCTTGGGATTCTCTCTCTCTGCCACACCCCTGCTGATGATCTCTCTCTTTCAAAATAAATAAATAAACTTGAAAAAAAAATTGGTTCTTTCAAATGCAGGGTGCTCCAAGGGCTTCACAATTTCTTTGCCATTATCTCTTCAATAACACATTATTGCCATCTGAGGGAAAAGTTTCTTCGGCATCCTAAATCTTTTGTTTATTGTTCATTGCTTTTCTCCCTTTGAATGCTTCAAAATGGCCATTTGCATCTTTCTATAACTGTGATTTTTGTCTTTTTGAACTAGAATTTGCCCAACTTTTAATTTTCTCATCCGTCAAGCAGTTGGACTAGATTAGGGCCAGCAACCTTTTTGATGTAAAAGACCAGATAGTATTTTAGGCTTGTGGGCTGTGCGATCTCCATTAACAACTGCTCACCACTGCCATTGTGGTGCAAAAGTCACCGGGGATACAAACAAGCGAGAATGGCTCCAATAAAACTTAATTTATGGTCACTGAAATGCAAATTGCACAGAATTTTCACTTTTCATGAAATACTATTTAACCAACCACATAAAAAATGTAGAAGCCATTCCTAGCGTGTCATGCACAGAATCAGGCAGTGGGCCAGACTTGGCCCCTAAACTAGATGGTTCTAAATTTCCTCTTTATTCTAAGTATCATGACATTTCAGAACTGGTGGGAGCCTTAGAAGCCATCAAATCCAGTCACCCTGTGTGCCACAGAAGGAAAGAGGGACCCCAGAAGGCAAAGGGACAGAGCCACACTTACACCGCTAGCAGGCGAGTGACAGTTCAGGGCCACAGCAGGAGCCCCTGCCCTGCCTATAGCATGGAGACCCATAATCTGGGCTCCGTGTATTTGCAGAGATCACTCCAAAAACTTACAAGTTAGGGTTACCACCCTGTACTCTTTCCTGGAAATTTTATATACTGGTATTTAAGTAAAAATGTGACTTTGAACACTTAATTTGAATACATGTATAAAGTACTGGCTTCTAATAAAACACTAGTTAATTTTTAATTGTTGAGGTTATAGTGGAGGTCAAATTAGACAATGGCTTAAATGAATTCAGGGCAATTTATAAATATCCAACATTTGTGACACTTTGATTAAACAAACAAATAAAGTAAATGTATCTAGAAAATTTTCTTGGGTGATTTGGACTGAAGTACCGAATACAAGAATAATCACACACATATACACACATAACAAGGGAAAGATTTTGACCTGTCCCCTCAAAGACTGGTAAAATTAGCACAAATAAATTAAAAACTTCTAGACAAGCTGGGTATGGGGCATGCCACCTCTACCCTCTAAGGGGCCCTACAGAGTATTAGTGACAAATGTCTTATTTTTGCAGCAAGATTGAGGCAATCACAGGGCAGCCAGCCTAAAATATGAGGCACTTTTGTAAAGTTTATCATTCCCCATCCAAACGGATTAACCAAGTAATGAGACAAACCATCAAAGACGTCACATTTTTCTTTCCCTTTTCATCTGCTAAAAATGGATAGAGTGTTTTGCAGGGATGTAGTGTATGTGTGTCGAGGGGTGGGGTGTGTGTGTGTGTGTGCGTGTGTGTGTGTGTGTGTGTGTGTGTGTGTGAGTGTTTCTGTGTTGGAGGGGGCACAGGGCAGCTGCTTTAAAAATCAGTGCTTTTGGGGCATCTGGGTGGCTCAGTTCGTTAAGCGTCTTGACTTCAGCTCAGGTCACAATCTCACAGTTCATGGGTTCAAGCCCCATGTTGGGATCTGTGTTGACAGCTCAGAGCTTGGAGCCTGCTTTGGATTCTGTATCTCCCTCTCTTTCTCCCCCTCCCCCACTCATGCTCTGTCTCATGCTCTGTCTCTGTCTCTCTCTCTCAAAAATAAATAAACACTTAAAAAATTTTAAAAAAAACATTGAATGCTTTTGGTGACCAGTAAAATAGGAAGCTGAAGTATGAATAAGAGGGAATTTCATAAAAAACAGCCTATTAAAACAAGTTTTAGAATGGTAATGGAGGGAGGAGGAGGTGGCCCAGAAAGAGAAGACTGTTCCAGCAATTCCCATCTGGAACTTGGCTTACACTTCCTGATTCTTCACACGAAGTCTTTGGTTTCTTAACTTCCAGGAGGGTCCCTGCCTTAGCAGCCAGCTCTGGCAAGTGATCCAGGGAGAGACGGTGTTGCAAAGAGAGAGGTGAGAGAGACCTCCAGAAGCTTTGCTGATGGTCCCCATCTTCCATAGTCATCCTGTTGCGGATTGCAGGCTCACTCGCCTTTCTGAACCTTTCTCCGAGGTTGTCTGTACACACCTGGGAAGAGGGATTAGAGGCTGGAGTAGCAGCAGCCCTGAATGACATAAGTTCAGATCTCTATGTACCAGACATAAAGCCCATCTCCTAATGAGCCACGCCTCAGCAAGATCCACTGAAGCTCCCAGTCAAGAGGCTGGGATACATCCTTATATGTGACCCTGATTTTGCAGCTGCTAAACCACTGTCCCTCTGTTCTCAGGCGTTTTGGGAGCTCAGGGCTTCATCTCACAAAAGAAACTTTGTAGGGTAGGAAATGACTGGCTTAGCTTTTTCTCTAGGCTCAAGAGGCCCTTGGCCTTGGTTTACCATCTCCAATCTTGTGGCCTGTCTTCTCTGTACCATTAGCTACACACATCACCCAGTCAACACCTGGAAAGGAGAATCTGGACATCCCATGTCCACTCAGTCAGAAGTCCTAGACTTTTTTTCTTTCTGTTCACCTAGCTCCATTCTTGGGCATATCTGATTCCTGACCTGTCAGTACTGTCTTCCTTTTCCTACCCATTTCTAGAGCTGTAGGTTTTTATTCATGTTTGTTTATTCTTTTATTCACTCCTGCCACCAGGGTTGGATGCCACCATATGCAGGCACCGCACCAATGCTGGTGGAGAACAAGATAAAGGAGGTCCCTGTGTACTTGGGACTTGAAGCTTAGTGATGGACAAGGCAGCTGAGAAAGAATGACCTAAGGGCTTACATCCTTTCCATGTGGCAAGTGCTGTGAAGGATATCAGCTCACTAAATATTTATAGAGAATGTACTAGAGCCAGGATGAATGCCCACCTGTGGTCATTAAGACACCTTCTCATTCCTATTTTCATGAAAACAGACTATAATAAAAAATTCTCATCTAGGGCACCTCTGTGGCTCAGTCAGTTAAGCATCCAACTTCAGCTCAGATCATGACGTCATGGTTCATGGGTTCGAGACCCGAGTCAGGCTCTGTGCTGACAGCTCAGAGCCTGGAGCCTGCTTCAGATTCTGTGTTCCCCTCTCTCTCTGTCCCCCACTCCCACTCACACTCTGTCTCTCAAAAATAAATAAATGTCAAAAAAAATTTTTTTAGAAGTCACACTCGTGAATGCTATAATTATAATCTGAGTGTCTAACAGGGGAATGTAGGGTCCCAGGGTTCAGGGGTGTCTTCTGGGAGGAAATGTTATTGAAGCAAAGACCTGAAGGGGGCAGGACAGAATGAGTCCCACCTAGCACAGGGCCTGCACTAATTAGCAGCCATTCACTAAATAGTAATATTTGATATAAAGTAAGTAATGCACAATTTTTTTGATAACACTCTGATCCTCTGGGTAGGGGTCTCCACTCCCCTTATTTTCACGTCCATTTGCTCTCTGGGAAGAACTTATTGCTAACATACTTCTATCTACCTGAGCTAATTACTACCCACAAATATAAGACCAATAGCTACTTTATATTTTGGCTTCTGGTATGGATGTCTCACTACTTTGATGAACTTAAACCCATAGCAGTCCATCCTTCCTTGGCCTCTGTTTGTACAAGCTGGAAGATTAAGCAGGAGGACTAGGTATGGCTTGATGGATTTGTAACAATAGGAAGCTCGGAGAGCCAGAAGGTGCACAGAAGCATGCCTATGCACTCAGGGCAGAGCTTGGGTCACAAGCCCTCATTGCCCTCCACTGGTTATTCTTTTCAGTGCTTGTTGTCCTGAAGCACTAGCCAGGCTCAGGAAGCTTAGAAACATTCCCAGGCACCAGGAACACAAANGGTCTTTGGGCAAGCCCCTTGGTGACCTGTTGTACCTTCCTGGAAAGAAGAGTCATAGGACAGCCCTGAGCTGACTTCCCAGAAGGTGGAGGGGAATCCTCATTAAGATAATTTGGAGACACTTAGCAAAGATGAAGTTCAGGTTCAGTACTGAGTATGGTTCTTAAGAAAATCTTTGGAGCTATTGGGAGGACAGCTGTTGAATGGAGTGGGTGATCAGGGGGAGGAAGAGGGGGAGAGAGGGCAGTGCCTGGTCAGGATCTTGACTCCTGTGTTCATTGGGAAGATGTGGCCTGACCTCTCCTCCCATTTCACAGCTATTTTGTGGCAGACTTTCTGCAATGGGAACAGGCTGCAAGATCTGATCATGCTCAAGTGGACACCCCGTTCTCCTCTGGGACTTTATTGAGGGACTGCAGTTCATGTCCCAGCCAGCAGGTGGGCGTCCCCTTTGATGCGCACAACCACTTCCTCTGGTGGCTTTCTCCGATCCCATTTCCTTTTAGACATACGATCTGTGATGATTTGAGGGCCTCACAGAAACTACCTAAATTGCTCAGATGTGAGATGTAGGAAGAAGAATTGTCTGCATAAGATAGCCATGTTTTAGAAATAAAATAGGAAAATTAGGGGGAAACACACATGATCCCATTAACCTAAGACTACTACTATTCCCATTTTGATGTATTTCCCCCATCTTTTTCCAAATGCCTTTTTTTTTAACAATGCTATGATAATGTCCGTTAAAATCAGTGTCCTATTTTGCCTTATGTTTCCATGTAGTCTTCATAATAGTCCATCTGAATGGCCAGATACTGCTCATTGAAAGTGTAGGTCATATTTATCTTAATTGTTCCTTACGACTTTACATTTTCTTGCACCCAGTTGACACTAGAAGAAATGTTTTTATATATGATCCACGGTCTAGGTCCAAGAAAGAGCCTGAGTCATGTGGCAGACCAGTTCTTGCTGCTGAAGGCTGGCTCAAGTCAAGGATGCCTTCTTGGGTATCTGGAGTGAGGCTAATTGTCTATTGGTCAGGCAGTGCTCCATATTGTAGTTAATACGACTATCCTGGACCCTGGATTATGCAAAGTCAACAGGAACCTTTCTCATTTCTCATCTCTGCAGGCACTTGCTTCATGCTCTTTTCACTTCTTTGAACACATGGTGGACGGAAAGTGGCCACTCCTTGGTTCCTGGTTTCAAATCACCATTCAAGAGACATTCCCAGACTGACTTCTGTTTCTTAATCCTTGCTCCAAATTCCGGAGAGAGGAAGTCTAATAGCCCCACTTAGGCCTCTTTTCTGTCGAATAAAGGCAAGGAGTTAAAGCCACCTGGTTCCCACTAGAGGCCTAAGTTGTTTCTATAATGGGTGACATACCCTGTCCCTTATCCCAGGCCAGTCCTTCATTTGTGACTTGCATCTTACTTCTCTCCTTGTCTTGGGTCTCAGCCCTCCCTTGGGTCTCAACTTTCCCCATCATTCAGTTTCTGGCTCAGCAAATGTGTTTATTGTCTTTCAACTTAAATAACAAACCTCCTTTGGCTCCATGTCTTTCTCTATTTAACACCCAATCTCTCTGCTCCTATTGACGGGTCAGATCTCAGAAGAATTCTCTGTACTGCTGTCTCTGTTTCCTCATCTCCTGTTTTCTTCTGTCTCTTTAACTGGATTTCATCCTTCCACTTCCAATAAAATTATGCTGGTTAAGGTGACCAAGACCTCCAACATGGCATATTTCTATTCTCATCTAGGTCAAGCTTTCAGAAATATTCCATACAGTCAACCACTTCTTTCTTGAAATAGTCTCTTCTCTTGGATTTGAGGATACCATATATAATAGATGCTTTGCTGTGCCAGTCAGATTCCCCCAGTAAGGCCAAGGAACTCATTCCTCCCATTGTCAGGCATGTTGGTGGTTATTAGCTTGGGACTCAGTCCATCTCTGGGAATTGCTCTCAGATAAACAAACTGCCTTGCCCAAACTTAAGCCCCTTCTCAGGGGTAGTCCATACCCAAGGACTGGTTGATGTGAGGTGATGTGAGGGGGCAAAGTCCAGCTCCCTTGCCTCAATTTGGAACAACTCTGAAGGTCCATCCCAGCTCCAGAGCTTGGCTGGACTGACTGAGAAGACCATAGCATCACGTCTGAATTTCTCCCTCTGCCCAATCCTGCTTCCCTCATTTCCCTAAAGATGTTGCTCCTGGGATGTCCTGAATCTCCATCCCAGAATTCATTTCCAGGAGACCTGACCTAGGATAACAAAGTTTCCTGGTTTTCCTCTTACCTCATTTTCTGCCACCTGGAATTCGTACAAGTTCATTCTTGTATATCTTCATTCCTGGTTTCTTTTTTGCTTCAACAGCTTTACAATGCCCCTTTTTCCTCTCTTCCCTTCACTTCTTCTAATCTTTCTTAAGCCTTCTTCTTTTCTCTGTTTGTATGATCGTGTTGTTACACAGGTGCTGAACAGAGAACCTATAAGATAGTGGTTCTGGTCTCTCGGTTTTCCTTAGAAATAACCACATTACCCAACAGCTGTGCTCAAGTTGTCTGAAATGGACAGAGAAATGGCAAAATGGAGTTTATCTGCTGGGTCAGGTGAAATGCGTGCAGCAATATTTATTCTTCCATAATTGGTTAAGTAAACAGTATTTACCCACAGGCACAAACCTGAGGACCTGTTATACAAAATCAAACCAGTGATGATGAAATCATGTACTTAGCTGCTATTCTGCTCTGAGTACATCTCATTCTTTCTCTTAATCCATTTCTATAATAATTTTTAAAAGTACCAAAAGTTTGAATTTGCAGGAGCTATAAACTTTCCAGCAGGGCAAGGTAAAATAGAACACGCTTGTCACAAAGGACTTCACATGCAGAGGCATCAAGAAATCGGCTTCCTAGACTATGATGTACAAATGAGATCACCTAGATAATTAGGAAATACCTGTTACACAATGTAGGGTGCACGTCCTGAAGCATATTAAAATATACAAATGATGTTGATCTCTTTGTTCTGACAAACACACATTGTTACGTCAGATGATAGAGGAAGCTCAGTAAAGAGTATTGGGAACTCTGCATTAGCTTTGCAACTTTTTGATAAATCTAAAATGAAAAGTTTCAATTAATAACCAGTTTAATTTGTAAGTCAAATTTGATTAGTACCTCTGTGATGCTGAAATGGAGTGTTTGGTGACCCAACCTTTCAGAGAATTGCCACATATACTGAAATCAGAAAAAAGGTCTTTGGGCGGCTAAAAGCTCTCATAAACTTATAGGAAAGGTAGCGTCATTCTCAGGCCTGTGCACAGCAGCTGTGCACAGAGATACTGAAAAGACTAGAAGCTGCTGAGAAACACAGACTGCAACAAGTAGTGCTTGAAGGAAAACTACCAATAAATGCACAGCTGGTTGGGGACATACTTCATGGAGTTGGCTGAATTATAATGCATTTCAGTGGAGGACATTCATAATGATGTTCTTGGATGACAAAGAAAGGCTGAAGTTATTTTTGGCTTAGACAGAAATTGCTTGTTGGAAGGTCCTGCGCAACTCTGCTCACATGCCCTCCACCCAGGAGAAATGTGGTGGAGAAGGAAGAGTATGGGCTTTGGAGTTATCATCCCACACCATCTGACCCTGGGCAAATTCTTTCATCCTTTTGAGTCTTAGTTTCTCCGTCTATAAAATGAGGGTAATGATTGATATCTTGCAAAGGTTGCAGTCAAGATTCTGTATTAGAATCTTCATAAAACAGTTCGCAAAGGCCTGACACTCAGAAGGCATGTAGGATTCAGGGAGGTGATGAACATTTATCTGCACATCTGTCTGTCTGAGATTTAGGGTTGATGCCCAGATCACCTCTCCAGCTATGGGACTTCAGGGCTCCCTCCCCATATGATCCCTGGGCATAGGAGGGACTAATATGGGTCAGGTCAACAATGTTGTCAAGTCCCAGTGATCTGGGTGGAGCTTATGGGCTAAAGAACAAAGAGGTGAGAAACTCTGGCAGCTTTGCAGTCTCAGCTTGACTCTGTGTCATCTTCTTTCTGCATTCTTTCTCCTTGAAAGGAGAAAGGGGATAGGATAAGGGGAACTTATCCTTGAAGTTCCCCTGAGGCTGGCAGAGTAGGTGAGTCTGGGGCTGCCATTGCCCTCTGGCTCCAAGATGGCTGTGGGTTGCTCATACCAGCTCTGTTCTGAGCCTTCAGGAGAAGCACTCCTCCTTTGGATTAATTGTCCCTGAGCCTTTTCATCATAATAGTGGTAAGATCCAAAGAGCCATGAAGGCCATGAGCCTGGTTTTAATTGAGGCCAAAAGAGTCTTCCCTGCTCTATGAGGTCCATCCACATTCATCAGGGGCCAAAGACTCCAGATGGTCATTTGGGACCAATGCCTGGAAAAGAATCTTACCTGTAGAGCTCCCTCAGAATCCTCAGCATAGACAGAAGTAGAAAGTTCTCTCATGACTAACATGGTCCCTTGAACCCTTCCAATCTGCAGACATTTCTTGACACCCTAGAGGGATTATCTCTCACCTGACCAGTCAATATCCCTGCTTTGGGCTGAGCCCTGGTTTACCAGTGCTCCCATTCTATTCTCTAAGTCTTGCTGCAAAGAAGCTTATCCCAGCCCCATGCTTTGTGTCTGTGCTCCAATGCCCAGGCAAGAAATTCATACACTATGCCTTAGAAAGATATCTGTTCAAAATGACTCAAAAGACAAGGATTGGCAATCAAAAAAGAAAGTGCCAGATAGCATGAAAATTCATGTATGTGGATAGTATGAAAATTCATGCATGTGGATATCTTATGAATCTAGACATTACTGAGCACACAGTAGCCAAGCATATTTTCCCTGACTGTCCTTGAAAGAGATGGTAATTTAGAGGCATGGCTTGAATTCTCTTGAAAGCACCTGTCACTTCCCACTTCTCACTTTGCTATTGATTTCCTGAGTCCCCGCTCATATGTCTCCACCTTTTCCACCTCCGTCTGGGACTTAGAACTGAGGTCTGTCACTTCCCAATGTGGTTAAAATCAATCCTCAGCTGCCAGGCTATCATTTCTGACCACAAATGTACAGCATCTTTTCAGATACAAACATGATAGTAATAACTCATAAAAGTTCGTTGATAGCAGTGTCCTGATTTGAACTGCTTAGAAAGAGGACAAAATCTAAACGAACTGGCTATGAGGTTGTGAGTCTTATTTTCTCTGGAACTGCTAACGTGCAGCTCATTTCCTTTTTCAAGAGGAGGTAATGGGTTCCCATTCTTTCACCTCCTTGCCTCTTTCCTGTCAGATCTTTCTTTGTCCAGTGTCCACAGGCATCTCCATGTTATGTTAGTGGCTTCCTCAGCCCTGCCAGCAACTTTCATAGCCAGAAGCTTTGCTTTTGCTTTCCTTCAGGTTCATCTTAACACTGTCACCCTTGCCTCGTCTCTGAGCATAGTGGTGGAGATCCTTGCCCCCGCCCAAACCCTTTCACCATCACCCACCTCCCTTTGATCAGTGGGTGTCATGATGGCTAGTCTGGAAGGGGTGAGTAAATTGGCTTTGTTGTTGTTGTTTTGTTTTGTTTTAATCTCTCTGAGCAGCAAGTGTGGATAATGATGCAAGGAGATAGGAAATCTATTTCACCCAAGCAACGAGCAATTGTCAGTGCACATTGAAAAGGTAAACCCAGAAAAAGCCCTTAGAGCATCCAGCCTCCCACGTGTAAAATGAATGTATGGGAGACCTCAACTAGAGACATGAAGATATCATTTTGTTTGTTGTAAAGATGATAAAAAATAGGGCAAAATTGACAGAACACACTTATTTTTTAGCATTTCTTTACTAGATTCAGAGCTTGACCTCAGTTCCATTCTATCTGTCTGAAAGCTGGCCTCATTTTCACAATGGGGGCAGAGAACCCCAAATACATGTTAGTGTTTGAAACAGAGGAACAGGTTACTAATGGAGAATTTAAAAGATCCTAAGCATTTATTTGTTTAAATTAAATATGGACCCATGAAGATGGAGATAAAGCCTTCCCAGCCTACTTAACACTGCATGCTGACTGCTGCTGGTATCTTCCATGTATCAAGCTGGCTCAGGAAAGGGGAACAGCTTATACACATGCAGAGACATTCTGGGGTACCAAATCATCAAGGTGGGACTTCCTGAATCTTTACCTATTTTCATCTTGTTTTCCCAATCTTCAGATGGGTGGATGGCCAAATAAATGCAAGGTTCCAGGTGTTGGGGAGACAAACATGGCTAATAAACATTTCTGCCCCTGCAGAAAGTAGACATATATCTCCATTTTCATGAGAACAGTTTCAGCAGAAAGAGCTCAAGACAGGACAACCAGAGGAAAAGCAGAAAGGGGGATGACCAAAAGGAATGAGTATTTAGGAGCATTCTCTGTTCCAAACTATCCCAAGCCTAGCTCAGAGAGTCTCGGGTTTTGCCCAACTAAGCCTCCAGGGATCCCTTAGCCAGGTGAGTTGGGGTTGTGTAAAGCCCCAGCTGGTCTCCTCCACTTTTCTTGGGGGGCATTCTCTCAGGGAGGCCACTTTCTTACAACCCTTTCCCATTCAACCACATGAATTCTTAGACCCCATGGCCCCTAAGGCCTGCTGTGATTCTGCTAGGGTTGACTGACCCTCTTCTCATTACCTGGAGTTCTCAGAAGACACCAGGGCATTTTTCGAGAATGTTCTATATGAAAGCTGAGGATCTCAGTAAAATAGCAACTCCATCCCTCCAGTTGCTTAGGCTAAAACCTTGGGGTCATCCTTGACTTCTTCTTTCACATGGCACTGTTAATCCATTGGCAAGTCCTTCTGGTCCTACAACCAAAATATACACTGGATATGACCTCTTCTTTCCACTGTTACCACCTTGACCAAGTCACCATCATCCCTCTTTTGGATTTTTGCAGAAGCATCTTACCTGGTTTGCTGACTTCATTCTTGCCCTTCTACAATCTATTCTCAACATGGCTGTCAGAAGGATCCTATCATTCCTTTGCTACAAATGCTCCAGTGCTTTCCCATCTCTTGTACTTGAGTACAAGTCAAAGTGTCACAGAGCCATGACCGGCCCAACCCAATCTTACTGACTTATCTTCTTCCTCATGGCCTCACCAGCCTCCTTCTCACTTCTTGGAGACACCAAGTACACTTGTGCCTCAAAACCTTTGCTCGTGCTCTTTGCTCGGGTAAGATATCTTCCCTCAGAAACCAGCCCAGCTCATTTCTTATTTCCTTCATGCCTCCACTCCAATATTGCCTCAGTGAGGCCTTCCCTCATCACCCTCTCCCAACCCTGACCCTGGTTTATTGTGCTCATTACTACTTGTTACCTGACATATGTATTTATTGGTTTGCTTTTGGTAGTTTCACCCAAGGGAATGCCAGCTCAGTGAAGTCAGGACCTCTGTCTACTCGATTTAATGCTGTATCTCCAGGGCCATGGACAATAGGCACTCAGGAAATATTTTTGAATGGCTAAGTGAATAGAAATTAGTTGTGGTACTGTAAGGTCCAGTGAGGTATGATGGTAATCTGACCTACACTCTGTTTTTCAAATCTTCTTTAACTGTGGAATCCTTTCTTTAAATGAAACTAAGGGGCTAAATGATGGAAGAGCGTTAGGGAAGTGGAGGCCTGTTCATGGGTCCCTCCTCTCACACCCTGAGGAAGTCCCCAGTGTACCTTGGCTGAACCTGCAGGGATCTGAGGAGCACAATTTGAAGACCAGTGATCTAGGAGATTATTTCAATATTGTGACTTTTTATAGTGGTTTAAGGGTTTTGTTTTGTCTTTTGGCTTTAAATTTTGGCACATATATGGGTTCTTTCAAGATGTTCTCTAAATAAATACCTTTACCTCAAAAGAAACTCACCCTCCTTCTGAGAAAATAGAATTTGCTTTGTAGCAAACAGCTTTATGATGGTGTCCTCTGGAACACTTACGTGGTGACAAAAAGGACTTTTTGTGATGGTATTTTGGCAAGACATCATTAAAGCAGAACCCAGGAGGAATGTTCACATTAGGTTTCTTAGTGATAGGCAGAGAGTAAGAAACTAAGGTATTTGTGTTTCAATAAACTTTTGTTAAGTGGCTACCTCATGCCGGGCTAGGTGCTGAGGAGTCAGTCAAAAACCAGACAAAGTCTGTGCCCCATGGAGCTCCCGTTTGAGAGGGCCAGGCAGATAGAAAACACATACACAGATAAATGAATTGTTGTTTTCAGTTAGCAATGCATGTTATGAAGAAATCAAGACTACGTCATAGAGAATGATCAAATTTGCCAGATAACTGTAGATTTCTTCACTAATCAATTGTCCAAAAAAAATCAATCAAGTTAATTTCCATAATTAGTTTCCAGTTAATTTCCATACCTCAACTGAACAGTAAAATTTCATGTTCAGAATGATTGTCCAGAAGAATCAAATTATATCCCTTATACTTATATTTAAGAAGGAAATGAGGGAAAATAGAAAGGAGAGAGGAAGGAAGTAGAAAGGGAGGGATAAAACTATATTCTAGAAATATTTCTTCCAAGGTGAAGAAAATCCAACTAACCAAAAGCATGCCACTCCTGAAGAATTCTAGCTAATCAAGTATTTGTTGAACCTATTAAAGCTATGTCTTATTACTCTGGCTATTTACATTGAAAATCTAATAAATAAGTGAATAAATAATAAATAAATAAAACCTAAATAAAATCTAAAGGAAAGAGTGCTTATATTTATTTATATTTCCTGATTTTTAAAAATTACATTCTCCTTTTAATAGAGGAAATCCTGATGTGTTTTTTATAAATGTCATTTTGATTTCACATACATCTCATTACTTAATCTAGCTCCTTTTAGATTTACAAATGGCATCCTAATCATCTGCAGTCTTTATATAGCTGGAAACAATCATGCCTGGAAAAGTGACACATTTGTAAAAGTGACAATCTTTTTTAGATCTTTTCTAGATCAAACCAATTTAATTCAGATTGATGCACATTATTACTGACTTTGAAAAAAGTTGAAGATACACACTAGACCATACCAATTGCCCAATTGCTTCCATTTTCATTAACTGACAATTAAAAAGGCAAAAGCATCCTTCTCAGAGTGAGTCCAATTAAACTGAATATGACACGAGCAGGGGACTGCATGATCTGGATGCAATCCCCTTCCCATCCACAAATTTAGCTTTTAAAGCCAAGATAAAGGACATGACAGGGGTATGAACTTGGGGCAGAATTGATATTTTTCAGGAGCACGAGGGTGGGTCAGTCAATTAAGTATCTGACTCTTGGTTTCAACTCTGGTCATGATCTGAAGGTTCATGAGATTGAGCCCTGCTTTGGGCTCTGTGCTGACAGCGTGGGAGCCTGCTTAGGATTTTCGTTGTCTCTCTCTCTCTCTCTCTCTCTCTCTGGCCCACTCCCCTCCCAAATAAATAAATAAATAAATAAACTTAAAAAAAAAAAGAACTGACATTTGTCAAAGCAAATTTCTGTTATACTGAGGTTTATGAATAAAACCAAGTGCTTGGTTACAGTAGAGGCACTCTGGAATGTCCCCAGATGCGGTGGCACCAATCTAGGCAGATATGAAATGAGAACAGTGCAACCAATAAGATCAAGAGTTTTCAAATATGGTTCCAGTTGAGATGTCTGAGCCATGGTTGAAAGCTGGTTTACCCTCTCCTCCATTCTCAGACACCCACACAATAATCGCTAACTTTGGAGGGCACAGTAGATGCCAATTGTTTTATTCATTATCTCATGCAACTACCCTGCCAACTGTAGCAGTATTATATTCATTTGCAGGTGCAGAAATTGAGGCTTAGTTGGGTAATTTGAGCAATCTCACATACTAGTAACTGAAGGAGTTAGGATTTCAATGAGGCAAGTGGCCTCTAGAAGCCGCATTCATAAACACCACATCATGAAAACCTCCACTTTGATCTCACTGTATGTTGGCATCTCTTGTAAAATTTATTTAAAAGAGAAAAAAAATTATGTTGTTAAAACAAACCACCTCCTTCCCAAACTAGGTTTTCAGACCACCCACTTAGAGTAATTAGAACATCTCTACTTACTGCAGCTGTACCTTGCAAAGAGGGGTAAATGGTAATCTTCACAGGGAGGCAAAACTTTGTCCTGAGCCCAGACATCTGAGATAATAATAAAAAAGAGGAGATAATGACAATAATTAATAACAGCACCCATCATTTATTGAATGCTTATTATGGTGCTAGACATTAAGGCATTATGCTAGCTATGTTATAGGGATTATCTCAGTTGATCCTTCCCCAAACCTTCTGAGATCAGTACTATTGTTATTCTGAATTTTAGGAAGAAACTCAGACTTAAGCCTTGTGCCCTGCCCAAGGTCATGCAGGACTCCTAAGTGATACACATTTGAAACTTCATCTATTCAATTGCAGAAACTGCATCCCTAATCACTAAACACTATACAGCCCAAGGCCAAGCCAAGCTGAATGTCATGAGGAGTTGGGGTCAGGTTAATGGTCTGAGTCCAAAACAGATAGATATGAACCTGCTAAGAAGAAAGTGGAGTAAGGCCTAGCAGTTTAGAACGTATTCATCAATCCATTGTTCACTCTATTATTCAACAAATACTTATTTAAAATTTTTCATTTTAATTACAGTATTGTTAACATGCAGTGTTGTATTAGTTTCAGATGTGGAATGTAGTGATTCAACAATTATCTACATACTAATTGCTCATCATAAGTCTCTTTAATCCCCATCATATAT
Organism: Crocuta crocuta; assembly: GCF_008692635.1. NCBI lineage: Eukaryota > Metazoa > Chordata > Mammalia > Carnivora > Hyaenidae > Crocuta > Crocuta crocuta. The sequence continues at coordinate 5,201,032 of NW_027533334.1, read as the reverse complement.
TTCACACACACCCCCCACCTCCCCTCTGGTAACCATCAGTTTGTTCTCTATAGTTACAGAAGTTTTCCTCTCTTTTTCTCCCATGTTAATTTCTTTTGTTTCTTAAATTCCACATATAAGTGAAATCATATGGCATTTGTCTTTCTCCGACTGACTGAATGTCGCTTAGCATTATACTCTCTAGCTCCATCTATGTCATTACAAATGGCAAGATTTCATTCTTTTTTATGGCTGGATAATATTCCAGTGTGTGTGTGTGTGTGTGTGTGTGTCTGTCTGTCTGTCTGTCTGTCTTCTTTATTATTCTATCAACGGACACTTGGGCTGCTTCCATCATTTAGCTATTGTAAATAATGCTGCCATGCAATCTTCAAGTTAGTGTTTTATCCAGCAGAATGTTCCTTGCATGCTCACTGTTGGTTAAACTGAGCTGGTTCCACTCATGAGTTCTCTAATTCGTTCAGCAAACATATACTAAGTGCTTCATCCTGGGGAGATAAAGATAAGTAAGTCCCTGTCCCCAGAAGCTCCAGCCTAGCAGAGAAGTTGTGTTGACAAATCTCTAAGAAAATAATCACTACCTCAAACAAACCAACCAAGTCCCACTGATCAAACCCCACTGGCTTTTTGGATGGCTCCCTTCCCAGGGATGCAGCCCAGTGTCTGAAGGAGCTACCTCTCTGCCTATGTATTTGCAAAACTGATTTCAGAGCTCCTGCTGTTGACGTATCCTGCTAAAGAGTGCCGATCTGTGAGAGACAGCACTCTTACTCATTTGTGAGTTTTGGATATTCAAATGTAGACCCAGAACTTGTGGGGGGTGGTGTGTGGACTGAAACCACTGTGCACGGGGAATGGAAGGGAGTTAGGGCTGGTGAATGGAAGGGAGTTAGGGCTGGTGAATGGAAGGAAGGTGGGCATGAGCTGATGGGCTTTGGGCTGAGACAAACCCCATGACAGGGCAGACATCTAAGGGGGCTCTCTGAGGACAGGAAACAATTGGGAGAATGGTAGGCCTCCTCTACTGAACACACGCTTTGAAGCTGCTGCCTGTATTACATTGGCTGCAATCTAATCCTTTTCTCCCCAAAGCTTTAGTGAAAGTCTGATACGTTGGCATCACTTGAGGGAGGAGGAGGACAAAGCCACCCTGAGGACCCAGGAGGCAGCAGGGAATAGGGTGCCGACTGACTGTGGGACATGCGGCCCCCGGGGCAGCTCAGGAACCTTGAGGAAGGAGCTTGACTTGCTGGGCTGCAAGGGGCACATGCAGGATGGTAAAGGCCGGGAGGGTAGAGTAGGCCCTGAAGGCAGAAGCGCCTCAGAAGGCTAGTTGACTGGGGTAACCACAGACCCTACACTCTGGGGTCGGGGGCAACTTCCGTCATCATGAGGGTTTCCTGGATGAGATGGTGCCTAGGCTGGGCTTCTGAGGGTAAGAGCAACTGAGCGGAGACAGGGGGCATGAACGTTCTGGGCAAAATGCAGGAGGGAGAACGGGGGGTGCAGGGGATCTGTGGGAGGAGCTGGCAGGGGGTCTGTATGGGTGATTCCAGAAGGGGTGGGGGCAGGTGGGAGGAGGCCAAGGCCAAGGGCCGAGCATCCTGAGGAGGCTATTTATGCTCCCACAAGCCCTGGTTCCTTTCATGACAGAGTTTTCACAGGCTCTGCTAAAATGAGGGAAGTATGGACATCTGTGTAATTGAAACAACTTGTTTTTTCTTAAATTATGTACTTTTTTTTATCATTCAGTTGCAATGACCTTTCTTTCTTGAAAAGGTACTGATCATTAAATGGTCATTGCTCCAAATGACGTACTTGACAAAAGAAAAAATTGGCAGCTCTACATAGCTCTCCAATATTATTTTATTTAATTTTACTCTTTATTTAATTTTACTCTGCATTGCTTTCTTTTCTACTGCCCCTAGAGAACCCAGATGTACGGGAAGCAGGGTCAAAGGGATCGGGACAGGGGGTTAGCAAGGCAGGGACACAGATCTGCATTTTGGAGTAAAAGCCGGTCAGGATGTGAGCGTGACTTGGGGCGGATGGCAGGGAGGGACAGAGGGCAGAGGTGGCTAAGAGGCCTCGGCCAGGGCAGGGGTGGTAAGGGCGGGACTGACTGAGCAAAGGCAAGAAATGCGTGGGATGTGGGCGCCTGGATGGCTCAGTCGGTTAAGCTTCCAACTTCAGCTCAGGTTATGATCTCACGGTTCGTGAGTTCAAGCCCCGCATCCGGCTCTGTGCTGTCAGCCCAGAGCCTACTTTGGATCCTCTGTCCTTGGCCTCTCTCTGCTCCTCCCCTGCTCGCTCTCTCTCTCTTTCTCTCTCTCAAAAATAAATACATAAACTTAAAAAAATATGTGGGAGGTAAAGCTCCAGGAGCTGAAGGGCCTGTCTTGTTCCCCTCCGGGTTTCTGGTGTCTGAGGTGCTGCCTCATGCTTGCTGACCATGAACAAACGTGGAGACAGGCTGAGTGCAGGAAATGGAGGACAGAATGGGTAGGCTTGTGGTTCTGGCCTGTGTGGCTGGGTAGCTGGTAATGCCCATGGCTGCAATGAAGGAAAACAGCGAGGAAGGCAGGACTGGGTGAGGGCAAGCTTTGCTTCGGAAGTGCTGGGTGTTATGGGCTTATGGGACATCCAGGGCAATAGGCGCAGGCAGGCCCATCATAGGCAGGAAGGTCCAGGGAGAGGTGGAGGCTAGAGCGGAGCTTGAGAACACTTCCCAGCAGGCGGCCAGCTGGGGGAGGGAGGGAGAGCTACATTGGGATGCTTACAGAGGGCTCTGACGTGACTGTAAGCTGCCAAGCTGAACTTCTGTTTTCTTTTAAATGTTTATTTATTTTTGAGAGAAAGAGAGACAGAGTGTCAGATGGGGAGAAGCAGAGAGAGAGGGGGAGACACTGAATCCAAGCAGGCTCCAGGCTCTGAGCTGTCAGCACAGAGCCCAAAACGGGGCTCGAACCCATGAATTGTGAGATGACCTGAGCCAAAGTGGGACGCTTAACAGACTGAGCCACCAGGTGCCCTTGGCACACTAAACTTTATTGAACATTGTAGAATACATCAGTGTGAGAAACACTCCTCCCCCATACTCCATTATGAAGTACAATGTAGTGACATGCTGTCCTTGGTGATATGCTGGGACTTTGAACTTTAGTCCATCATCCCTGTGTCAGCTATCCAGAATCTTCTCTATCAATACATCCCTGATATGCCTACCATCCTGTAGCAACTTAAATGTTTCCTATTTTTGCTTACTATGAATTTCAAATCTTGACTATACATGAAAGTCTCCCAAAAAATGAGAAAATATTCTGAATAATTAAGTTTGTATATCATAGGTTTTATCAGACACATAGTTTGAGCAGGTTAGGAAAAAAAAAAAGCCTGGGATTGTTCTTTCCTCCCAAATTCAGACTTTACTGGTTAACCTGGTTTCTTCAAGGTTGATGTGATTATTCGTTCTAACCTGCCTTTACTGCAAAAATCAGAGGGAAAAAATAGATAAATGAATAAGCATTTGGGATGGGATGAGGAAGGATACCTTGTTTGGAGCACTCAGCGTTTGGCAGGCACTGTGCCAGTTCCTTGAACTAGACTCTCTCACTGAATCTTCACAAGTGTACTACGGGGCAGCACCATTTAACACTCACAAACGAAGGAACTGAGGGGCTTCAAAACTTGTCCTCAGTCAGGTGCTTAGTAAAGTGGTAGAGATCAGATTTGAACCCATATCTTTCTCTCTAAAGGCCTTGGAAAGGCTCAGCATGTGCTGGTTGTGCATTTGCTGTTTGTTTCAGGTCCTATTAGGCAAGTCCCAAATCTAGAGAGAACTGTGCCTTGAGCTTATTAAGTCTTGATTTCAATGGTCACCAGGAGGAAATCTCTCCCCTAATCCTCCACCATGAGATTATTTTATTGCACCTGAGTAAAGAGGAGTTGGAGAGAGGGAAGAAAATCAATGGATCCCAACACATTTACACCCTGATAGCTCTGAGGAAAGAAGGCAATGTGCAGCCTATCAGGACACCTTGATTGTCATCAGGCCAGGAGACCCACAGAAGGCACCCGGATCGGGGCAGAGGTGACTTGTCCAGGCAGATAACCTGCTAACAGAGGTCACTCCAGGAGCTGGGAGGCAGTGATGGAGGGGTTCTGTCACCACTCAGCCTTGTGATCCAGCCACCTTCACTCACTTGGCAAAAGAGTCGGGGAGGGGGGAGGTTTGGGGAGAAGTTGACATGAGGCATGTGGCCAATATTTGGGGAAATATTGAAAACCTGACAGCTCCAATACAATATCTATTGCTGTGGGTCCTATTCACTCATTTCTTTAACAAATATTTTTGAATGCCTATTTTGTAAGTGACATGGGGGCCACTAGTGGTGAGTAAAACAGACACAGGCTCTTGTCTTTGTAAAGTTTATCATCTGGAGGAGAGGGCATAGACAGTAAACAAAATGACCAATTGTAATCACTGCCTGTGGGGACAGGGGCGTCAGACCTCTGGGAGTGGTCTGTTCAAATCACATCTTGGGGAGGTTCTTTGGGTGGGTAGGTAAGGTGCCCAGCAAGACTCATCACACACTCCCTGAGCAGTAACATGTGACCATCTAGAAGAGAGAAGTTACCTCTACTTCTCATGCTGCTTTGGGGCAGGTATGGGGAACAGAGAAATGTTCGTGAACACTAGGGCAATGGACGGCTGATTGTTCAAGAATATTCACGTCTTCCTGTCTACCTCCATGGTAAGAGTATATTTCTCTATCCCTTGACTTTAGGGTCAGCTGTGTGACTTGCTTTGGTCAATGGGTTGTTAATAGTTGTAATGCAAGCCAGACCCCTGGGATTGCCCTCCTGCTCCTCTGCCACGGTCATGAAAAGAGTTCGCCCTTCCAGCTGCTGCCCCTTTGGCCTGGGCCCCAGAGTGAACAGACCAAACTCAATCCACAAGAGAAGCCCAGCCCAGCTGGAGCTGGACCTCAGTGCAGTCACTGTTGACCACAGAAGACACGCAGAGCTGTGAGCGTGAGAATAAATGGTTGCTGTTGTAAGCCATGAGTTTTGGGGTGGTTGGTTACACAAGAGTATGTGGCAGTTGCTCATTGATACAGCCGGGAGCAGTGCCAAGACGTAGTTGGGAGAATTAGTCTCCTCTTTCTCAAGCTCTCCCAAAATAAACAATCCAACTGAAAACAATGGGTATACTATGCAAATACAGCAACAACAACCACACACACACAAAAGAATCCCTTAGCAATTGCCTTCCTCCCATATTACAGCTGTCAGCTCCTGTAGGAGTTGTGCCACCGGGGACCACAGCTTCTGCTTCTGAAAGGGGGCATTGCCGCTCGGGCATGGCCATCCCAGTGGCACAGTTGACTCTCTTCATGCCATTCTTGATCTCACGGTGGCTCTGATCTTTAGGGCTAAAGGCAGAAGCTTTCATTTCCTCCTCCAGTGCCTTCCACTGTCTTTTGCTCTCTCCTTTTCTTCCCCCCGCCCCACCCTGACATGTACTGTGCATAGGGCTCTGGCTGGTTCTGTGTGAGTCAAAAGGACACCTGTGGTCCAATCAGCTGGGCCCAGGGTTTAAGATCAAGTTCAAGGAGCATAACTGCAGGGAGCCAACTTCATGTGAATGAGTACAGAGTGGGAAGTTAAGGGGGACATTGCAAGTTGGGCAAAAAGTCCCCTAACAGTCTATTCTGGGCAGGACCGTCTCTGTTATTTCTTTGTATTGCACATTTCATCCAGTGCTGAACACACATGTGTGACTCCCAGAAGCTACAGCAGACTGATGGATTGATTACAGTAGCATTTTTACCCTGGAAAAGAACATCTACCACTGGACAAATAGCCAGTTAAGTGATGACATTGCAGCCCCAGCGTTTTCCCTCCACAGGCTGAACTGAACTCAGTCCTCACTCTCAATACCTTCTGAAAGAAGCACATTTTCAAGAAAGTCAGAACAATCTATTCCCCATGCCCATACCAGCCCCAACCAACCATCACAAGTAGACTCCTCCACTATAAGGTAACTTTATCTAGAGCAAGAGCCACTTAAAACTAAAATACATATTTAAGGAAGGACAGCAGCTCTTGCCACCAAGGTTTTATGACTGGATGGTCATAGCTTAGGTTTGCTTGAGGGTAATAAGGCCAAAATCAAGCCATGAGTCAAGGGAGCAATGAAAATCTGAGTCAGATCTCCAGGCTAGGCTTATAAGTATAGCAGTATTTCCCAAAGTGTATGCCAGGAAGTACTGGTTATAAGGGACACTATGAGAAAAACAACAAAAGAATCTTGTGGTTAAATCAGAACCAGGGGATCAGAATCAGCTTGCTGAGCCCGAGACTGGAAGGCAGACGCTCAGAATGGAGTCACAAAGAAGCTCCAGAGATCAGGCCTAGAGGGTAGAGCAGAATGACAGCCCAGCCATGTGAAGACTATAGTAGAGACTGAGGCAAAGTGCTGGGGAAGGAGAGATGATTCATACCAGGGGGACCCAGGACAATTTCCCAGCCTGGGACGTGTGCCTGTCATGTAGTTGGCATTCGTGTAGAATCGGTGATGTAGATAGGATTCAAGCAGCCCTTGGAAGAATGGCAGATGGGGAGGTGGAAAGGTCATTTTGGGCAGAGGACACATTGGAACAATAGCCTGGAGTGTGGGGTTGGTTCTGCCTGCAGGTGGTTGGAAAGCGGGGCCGTGAGGCTTCAGCTTTGTGCCTTCTCCGCATCTCCCCAGGGAAGGGAGAGCGACTTTCAGCCTCGTGCTGTTTCAGGCCACAGCCTTGGAATGAAACAGGACCCGCCGCCCTCATCAATGCCAGCTTTGACTGAGATTGGGCCGAGACGGGGCCAGGCAGCCCCAGTTCCCGCCTGCACAAAGCAGACACCCAGCCTCCCCTGGCGAGTGCCACCTGCACTCAGCGGAGCCGAGTGTCCATTACTCTGAGCTGCAGGCTCCTGGGCAGGGCCCCCCTGCTTTGTTCATGGCCTCTCCTTTGAGCAAGCAGAGAGCAGTGGGGCTGGAGTCTTCTTTGTTCCGCAGGACGGCTCTGCTGGTTGGTGTTCCGGGCCAGGCAGGAGATGCTGTGTCCCCAGTTTAAAAGGCTCCAGAGCTCTTGGGTGGGAAGAGAGGGTGGAAAAAGTTGTAGAGTAAGAATGTCTATGGAGAGTGCAAATGCCCAGCGCTGAGCCTTTGGGCAAGACTTTCAATGAAACTTCACATTCAAAATATAACATAAAACGAAATTAGAAAGCTTCCCCTTCATTCTGTAGTACATAGGAGAAACCAAAGACGATAAGACACATTAGTTAGAGTCAGAATCATTTCCTGGCCTCCTCCAGTGATTATTAACCTTTAATTTTTTGGCAGTCTTATTAAGCTCCTAACAGTTTTTCCTGCCTGTAAAATGTGCCACTTCAGTCCACAAGGCAGCCCTGTGACAGGTAATGAAAGTGTCAATAAAGACACCTAGAGAAGATGAGAATAGCTGACGAAGACTGGGAAACATGAGCGAATGCCCCCGTCCCAAATGATCCTTCCAGTAACTGCTGACAAGATTGAATGGAGATATTTCAGTACTTGGGTCAGGGAGACATTCTGAGCTGCAATCCCGGCTCTACCATCTGTCTACTGGTCAAACTGGATCAAAACATCTACCTCACCCTCCTGTTAAGTGGGGATAATCACATCTACTTGATGAGCAGTTGTGAAGCTGCTGAGATAATAGGGATAAAACATTTACTGCAATGCCTGTACCTCACAAGTGCTCAATAAATGTTAGCCCTTCAGTGTGAAAAGCACTGCCTTACCTGTCAAGGCTGTCCTATTTTTTTATGCTTATTTATTTATTCTGAGAGAGAGTGAACGAGCACAAGTGGGGGAGGGGAAGAGAGTGAGGGAAGGAGACAGAGTCCCAAGCAAGCTCTGCACTGTCAGTGAAGAGCCAGTGCAGGGCTTGAAGTCATGAACCGTGAGATCATAACCTGAGCCAACATCAACAGACTGACACTTAACTGACTGAGCCACCCAGATGCTCCAAGGCTGTCTCTTTTATAACAAACACATGGATACACACATTCATAGCCCTTGATCCATCACCCCCTCCCAGAACTCACCTTAAGAAACTATACAACCAAGAGAAAAAAATACAATAGAAAAAACCAAAAACCCAGAATGGTTAAATGATGAGGTATGCTCATTATAAAATATCCATTTTATGAACCATTCTGCAACCATTAAAAAGGGTTACAAAGAATAGCCAAAAGAATTTTGAAAAAGAAGAACAAAATTGAACCTAATTTCAACACTTACTGTAAGGTTACGGAAGTCACAACAATATGCTATTGGCATTAAGGATAGACGTGAATGAATCAAAATTGAGCGTCCAAAAATACACTATTATATTTAGTTACATTTACGGTCAACTGATTTTTTAAAATTTTTGTTTATTTTTGAGAGATTGGGAGAGAGAAAGAGAGAGAGTGTACCCACACACGACTGGAATAAGGACAGAAGGAAAAGGTGGGGTGGAGGATCTGAAGCAAGCTCTTCACTGACAGCACAGAACCCCATGTGGGGCTGGAACTCAGGAACCATGAGATCATGACCTGAGCCAAAAGTTGGATGTTCAACCGCCTGAGCCACCCAGTTGCCTCTGTGGTCAACTGATTTTTGACAAAGGTGTAGAGGTAATTTCACTGAGAAAGGACAGTCTTGCCAACAGATGGTTGTGGGACAATTGGAGAGCCACGTGCAAACCCAAAACCCTTAGATCTTACATTATACCAGGCACAAAAATTAAGTTAAAATTGATCACAGGCCTAAATACAAGAACGAAAATTATAAAACTTTAGAATACAACAGAGGAGAAAATGTTTGTGACCTTGGATTAGACAAAGATTTCTGAGGCATGATACCAAAAGCACAATCTGTAAAAGAAAAAAAAAAACTGATACACTAGACTCCATCAGAGTGAAAGAGGTTTTCTCTTCAAATAAAAAATACCACCAAGAAAATGAAAAGAAAAGCCATAAAGCTATGAGGGGAGAAAATACTTACAAATGGTATATCTAACAAAGGATGTAAGTCCAGAATATATTTAAAAACACTTATAAACCAGACACAAGAAGAAAAACAACCTAATTTAAAAACGGGCAGAAGATTCAAAGCCACTCCAAAATGAAGGTGTATAAAAGGCAAATGCACAAGAAGAAATGTTCCACATCATTAGTGATTAAGGAAATGCAAACTGAAACTAATGAAATACCACTTCCCATCCACTTTAAAGGCTACAACCAAAAAGAGTGACAATAATAAGTGTGGCGAAGCTGAGGAGAAATTGGAACCTCGCTGGTGGTGAGAATGTAAAATGGGGCAACCACCTCGGAACGCTTTGGTTGTTTCTTTAAAAAGTTAAACAGAGTTACCATATGACTCAGCAATTCCACTCCAACTCATCTGGCCAAGAAAAATGAAAATATATGTCCACACAAAGATACAGGTTCACAGCAGCAGTGCTCATAATAGCCCAAAATTGGGACTGGTCCAAGGTGTTGAGCAGCTGGTGAGTAGATAAACAAAATGTGGTATATCCACACAATAGATATTATCCAGGAGCAGACTACTGACCTATATACTACACTGTGGATGGACCTCAAAAACGTTTTACTAAGTAACATAAGTCAGACACGAAGTTTAGATAAAATTTCTAGGAAATATAAATCTCTGATACAGAAAGCAGATGAGTGGTTTCCTAGGGCAGGGGATGAAACCAGGAACTACAAACAGGCACAGGGGAATTTGGGGGAAATGGAATTGCTCTAAAACTGGATTTTAGCAATGATCGCACAACGATATACATTTACGAAGAGTCCTAGAACAACACTAAAATGGGTGTGTTTTATGTATGTAAGTACACATCCACATAACACTTGAAAAGCTATGTAGCAACAGGAGCAAATTATGATGCTAAGTAAATATAAGAAAGCTAATGCAAAATACGTAGGTATTTCAAAGACATGAATGGTGACAACCAATGGGTGTAATCAGAATAAAGATGGAGGAACCATAGAGTAATAACAGGGGAAATTTTGTGTGTGTGTCTTTTAACAAAATGTTCCTCAATCATTTTTTGTTATTGTAAGCAAGAAAGTGAGACAGATGGTTTTGTACTTGGTCCTTTCGCTTTGCAGGGGACAGGGGGAGGGCATAATGGTATCTCCTTCATTAGTTCTTTTTTTCTGCAGCTTTACACACATTAGCTCATTAATCCTCAACAATCCATGAAGCAGGCAGAGAATAATATTACCTCCCTCACTGCACTTATTCTGAGTCATTTAAAGGTATGATTTATTCAAACTCATGATGAGGGCTTTATGTGAAATGAGTTATAATCATATTTTTATGTATTCTAAATCTCCACATATGTACACACCAGAACCAATGGATTACATTTTAATCACTTCCTCCAAGCCTGGCTACTTCTGCCCCTTTCTCATTGTCCTCTTACCTACTCTGAACTCCAGCTGAGGTGTCCTGTTACCTTAGCTTCAAAACAAAAAACACTCGGAGCACCTGGGTGCCTCAGTCAGTTAAGTGTCCGACTTCGGCTCAGGTCATGATCTCACGGTTCGTGGGTTCGAGCCTTGCATTGGGCTCTGTGCTGACTGCTAGCTCAGAGCCTGGAGACTGTCTTTGGATTCTGTGTCTCCCTCTCTCTCTCTGAACCTCCCCTGCTCACGCTGTCTCTCTCTCTCTCTCAAAAGTAAATAAAACATTAAAAAAAATTTTTTTTAAAAACAAACACTCAACCTGCTGAATGCTCCTGGTAGAGCCAAATGGAATATCCTTCTGGGCTATCCTCAGCTTCTCTGGACCACAGAAATGAATGTTCAGGCAGAAGTTTAGCCAGTTGATGAATAGCACCTCGTGTTGTTTCTGTTAAGACTCACTTTCTCTCTATCCTAAACAGGTGAGGTCCCATGTTGGAGAATGAGTTATTCCTAAATAACAAGTTCTGAAGAATGTCCTTATTCACCAAGAATTCTACCATATGTGCTGTCCCCCTCATTTGCCAAGTGACCTTCCTCCATCTTTTCAAGCCAAGAGACATTTAAAATGTTTTTCTTTGTTCTCCCTCGCTTCTCCTTAAGTACATTCTCCCCCCTCCACACTACAAAGCATTCCTCTCCCATGCTGTGATAAGTACAGACCTCTACTTTTCTCCTTACTGGGCTGCAATATAAAGTATATTTGCTTATGTGCTTGTCTCCCTCAGCTAGATTGTGAATCCACTGAAAAGGAGTTAATGGCATAGTCATCTTTGAATCTCAGTGCATGGGAATGGCAGTGATGGTGATGATCATATCTGCTGCAAGGGCTGCCATAACAAATACTACGAGAGGGTGGCTTAAACAACAGAAATGTATCTTCTCACAGTTGTGGAAACTAGAAGTTCAAGTTCAAGGTATAGGCAGGGTTAATTTCATGCTCTCTCTCCTTGGCTTCCAGATAACCATCTTCTCCCTGTGTCTTCACATGGTTTTACCCTGTGTGTGTCTGTGTCCTAATCTCCTCTTCTTATAAGAGGAGATTACACTAGTCATATTGGATTAGGACCCACCCATATGAGATCATTTTACCATCATTACCTCTGTTTTTTTTAATGTTTACTTATTTTTGAGAGAGAAACTGAGTGTGAGTGGGTGAGGGGCAGAGAGAGAGGGAGACAGAATCTGAAGCAGGCTCCAGGCTTTGAGCTGTCAGCACAGAGCCTGATGCGGGGCTTGAACTCACGAACTGCAAGATCATGACCTGAGCCAAAGGTGGACACGTAACTGAGTGAGCCACCCAGGCACCCCTGTAATTACCTCTTTAAAGGTCCTGTCCCCAAATACAGTCATATTCTGAAGTACTGGGATTTAACAATGAATTGCGGGGGTGGGGTGGGGGAGGGAGGACACAATTCAGCCCATAATGATGGTGATCTGGAGAATGTTAAAAGCTGCCACTTACTGAGCGCTTACTATATACCTGACACTTGACTTTCCACATGCTATCTCTTTTACTCTTCGATGATCCTGTAATAATGATCAATATTTTGTCACCCCCAGTTTATAGATAAGGGAACCAAGGCTTAAGGAGATTAAGTCACTAACCCAGAGTCAGAGAGCTAATGCATAGTGCAAGTGAAATTCAATCCAAATTATTTTGCCTCCAGAATTAATCATTATGTTATGATACATGGTATGTAGCAGAAGTGCAGTGACTGTTTGAGGAAAAAATGACCAAATAAATGAATGGAATAATAAAGAACATGGACATGTCACATTTAGATTCGGTTGTACCACAAACCATGTCATAGTTCTGAAAACTTACGGAAATTACATGTTAAGTTTGATATATGGTTATCCTAAAAGGTAACTTCATTCTTGTCTTCTGATAATAGATTTTTAAAGAGATTCTGTCAAATTTAAAATCTAGTGCTTTTTTGCTTTAAAAAAATAAAAGCTGTGGCGAGCCTGGGTTGCTCAGTCAGTTGAACATCTGACTCTTGACTTGGCGCAGGTCATGATCTCTCAATTCCTGGGTTCGAGCCCCACGTTAGCCTCTGTGCTGGCAGCGCAGAACCTACTTGGGATTCTCTCCCTCTCCCTCTTCTTCCCCTGCTTGAACTCTCTCTCTCTCTATCTCAAAATAAATAAACTTAATAAAAATAAAAGCTGAAGTCATACATTCAAAGAACTATAGAACCAGCAGAAATTCCACACATCATCAGTTTCAAATTCTGTCTTTTTCAACTAAGGAAACAAAAACTCAGTGAGGGTAGCTGACTTGCTGTTACTTTATGAGACTAATAACACATTAATTATGCATCATTGTTCTCATCATTTATCATCACTGCGCTCATAGGTGTGGAGTAATCAAATTAGGTTCTCCTTTTCCCCAAGATCATTCCAGAGTAGTTGGGGTGTTAGTAGGACTAAATCAGCAACCTTTCAAAGTCACCTTCCAAATTCCTGTGCCCACTTGCCTTTTCCCTCCAACTGTAACTCACCCAAACAAGAGAAAGGGGACTTTTGTTCCCCTAACCATTGCTGACGAAAAGCAAAGCAAACTTCCACAAAATTCCCGGGAAGACTAAGCACATGTTCAGAGTGCTCCCAGGAAACGAACTTCTGTTCATTGCCAAACTGCTCTTGAGAGCATCTCCTGCCAGGGTGCTGGGCCCGGCAACAGAATCATGGAAAATCACAGATTGCTAGAGACAGAAAGGACCTCACAGCCTATTTCGTCCAGCTTCCTTAGAGGAGGAAATGAAGTTATAGGGGGTGAATGACTAACCCAGTATTGATCAGACAGCTAATGAGCATCAGAACCTACTGACCTCTTCCAGGGACAAAATGGGCAGACTGCATCAAGTGTCCATCGCACCCAGCATCCTTCTTGTAGCTGGGCAGTATTTTCAAAACTGTGGTCTGCATGCCATTCATGGTTACCAAAGATGTTTCAGCTATTGTTTTTTTAAGTGAGGGGTGCCTGGGTGACTCAGTCAGTTGAGCATCTGACTTCGGCTCAGGTCACGATCTCTTGGTTTGCGAGTTTGAGCTCCAAATGGGGCTCTGTGCTGTCAGCACAGAGCCTGCTTCGGATCCTCTGTTCCCACCTCTCTCTGCCCCTCCCCTGCTCATACTCTCTCAAAAATAAATAAACATTAAACCAAAATTTTGTAAATAAAATAAAATGGGTCAACATTTTTGTTGTAATAGCGATGTATTTGTTTCAATTGATATTAGAAAAAAATAATTAGCCCACAAAAGCTATGACAGGTAAAACTGCTTTAAAGGAGATGAACACTTTTATTAAAAATACATTCATTTAGATTTTTTGAAAAGTGGGTTGATTTAAAGACAGAAGTCCATAAATAATATTATGGAAGGTATGATGATTCGGCAAAAATCATGAGCTGGTGTTCAATTTGAAATGTGGGACACGCTGAACAGGATAATTCTCTCCTTTTCATAGATGTATTAGCTGGGGGGTGGAGAAGAGATGGTATCTGCTCGTAAATACAACAAAAATACTTTTCCTTCTGGGTCGGGGATCTAGTCTTGCCCTGTCCTTAAACTCCAGGATTGCTCATTTACGTTCATCCATCATGGGATTGCAATGCTTCCAAGGTGGCCTTCAGACAGAGCCTTTTTCCCCTTAAGATGAATATTGTAAATACACTGTGAGAATAGCAGTTGTACTGAACTTTTATTGATATACTTCAATGTTTGACGCTAAATGATGAACCAGAAAAGATCCTGTGGCAAATGTTCTCATGGTAATCTGTCACTTATCAGATCCTGGTCTTTTATCTGAAAATTGGCAGATTGGAGAGCAACCAGTCTACACTTGTCTACACAACTGCCGTTCTGACATGTTTACTATGAAAAAACACGCTTTGTTTTTAGAGGGTGAATAATATCCTCAAAGGGCAACTTAGGTTTCTCGTTGCCCAATTTAAGCTGGTCCCAGATATCTTCAGCCTTTAAATAATCCCTTTCTTTACTTAAAATGTCTCATTAAGTCCTCAAAATTCACCAAGTTGAGTAATGAGTGGAGGTAAGGCTTTCTGCAGAGTTTTCCTGGGGCTGTTTCATCATTCACAAAGTGCTCACCTTCAAGATTTGTGTCTGGAACATTTGTAATCAACAAGCGGAGGCTTAAACCATGCCCCCGCTTCTCTCAGAGGAGGAGTAAGCATTAATCCTCAGAAAGGAAGTGTGTGGGCCCCAAATTTCGTACCCCAAATCCTCTTCTTACTTAGTCCAGTCCCTGGAGGCCCATGGATAGTCCATGTGGATAGAGACTTGTGGTAATGCTTTCTTAGAGACATGGTGTCACAGAAGTGTCCCAAAACAATTTGGAAAGATGTGAGTTCAGCCCTGTGGTCAGATCTCACAAGCATCTGAATGGCACGCAAGCCTACAACAAATTACAGGGCAATCCCTGGGCTGGCTTTCAAAACTTCTCAGGGAACATTATGTTCAAGGGCCCTTTTAGAATGTTGCACTCTCCTTTGTGTTAAATATGGTTTAAGACAAGACGTTCACCTGGTCTTAAAAATGTACCCTCCTTCTTGCCTCTGAACCGCCCTTTAGTCAGAGTTCATGAGACCATCGTAGCTAAGACCTTACAAGTGTTCACGCCAAATACAAGCTGATTAGAGTCTCACAAGGCAAACACAACTCCAAACCTGGAGGGAAGTTACATGCCTCATGCATCGCTGGCACTCCACAATCTTACTGGGGCCAAGCCCCCACCTAGCCCAGCCTTCTCATTCTGCCTGACTCTGTCGTCTTTTCCCAGTTTCACTCTACAAATTCGGGAACACACAGTGGAGGCAACACTTCTTGTCTGGCTTGTGGTCTTGGCTGGCTTGCCTCTCACTCCGAGCTCCAGTACTCACCTGGCCTCTCTTTGCTACTACCCAGCTCTCACACCCAACTCCCTTATTGCCAACTTCTCCCCACTTCCATGGCCTGAGGGCATCCTTCCACCTCTCCTCCAGCTGGAAACTGAAGTCTTTCTTTCAGCTGAAACACTTTCCTGCTAGCTCAAGAACTTTACACAACACATTTAAAGACCCGGTTGCTTCAAGCTGACACTCTGCATTCACCACAGAAGGGAGATTTCCACAATCTCACAGGAGATCTTCAAGGGCAAACCACATCAAAAGGAATTTAGGTGGGAGATATAACCCTTGGAAACTTTCTTTAAAAACTAGAAGAAAATGGTACAAAAAATATACCTTCAAAGAGAAATTTCATATACAAAACTGCATCTTATATTTTGGTATCATCACAGGTAAGGTGCCTCTCACCAGATATTGCTAACACTTCCTGACCAGTCCACATCTCCTGCTGCGTGGGCAACAGACCAGGTGGGCCTGCCCCCCCACATTCAGCTCACTGTACCTGGTGAGGACATCGGTCTCAGGGACAGCCCGTGGGTAGCCTGGGACACTGCCTTACTCAACGGCTAAAGTAAAATCCTTCTCTTGGGATTTAGGCAAAGACACCCAGGTGGAAGTTAGGTATGGTAGTGGGACCTGGATGACCATGCAGATTTAAGGACTGAATGGCCATCTTGGGCTGTATGTGTACAAATAACCAGAAATAGCCAGCTGGCAAGGAGGAAGATAAAGGAGACAACATACAGGGAGAGACTTCTCTGTGAGGGGGAGAATTGGAAATGTGAAAAGAGCATTATCACAGAGATGTCTTGATTCCTGCCTTTCCTGAGGCTGAGTTCCTTGGCTCTTCCTGGGCCCTCATGCATATATGTCCTTTCAATAAATTCCATTATTCCTAGAACAACATGAGTTGAGTCTGTGTTCCTAATTAAGATAAAACTGGTAGAAGCACTGAATGAGTTAGTCTGTGGGATACAAATCTGGGTGACCATCAGAGTCCTCTTCAAGGGCAGGTTGGTGACCCTTCCTCAATGTTGTCTTGGACATCAGCCCAGGAGATGCACCCAAGCATATTTAGTTCTCATACCAAGACCTTTGCCTCTGCCATTTTTGCTTTAAAGGAGCTGCCCATCTCTTGCACATCCATGCTAAATCTCTCCAGGATAGATTCACAGACACTTGGTGTAGGAATGAAATGATACTATCATGTCCAACCACTCACCTCAGATGTTGAAACACCTCTCTAGATCTCTAGTCAACCATTTTCCAGGCCAGACTCGAATACTTCCAGTGACAGAAAATTATAATCAAATCACTTACTTATGTTTTAAAGGAGAAATAGAAGAGAATCGGCATTTATTGAGCACTTACTATGTGCCTTTCTCTTTATAAATGCTGTGTCATGTTACACTCTAAAACCGACTAGGATCATTTTCAAATGAAGGAACTAAGGCTCAGAGAGGCCATACTGTTTCCCACAATTACAGCCACACATCTAGTTAATGGTTGTATCAGTTAAACTTTTTGCTCACATTGAAAAAATTCCTATTAACTTAAGTAAAAATAGAATTTATTGGGAAGATAGGAGTAATGCATGGAATTGCAAACTGCATCATAAGGAATTTAGGTTGGAGATACAATCCTTGATGATTCTACTTAAAGACTGAAAGCAAATGGTGAGTAGACATAGCTTGAAGGAGAGGCTTACTACATAAAACATAGTGAGTATTTTGGTGCGCTCATTAGTCAGGGTGCTGTTCAGGGAAGAATCAGCTCCGGTTGTTTTCCACCCTTAACTCAGTTCAAGATAGCATCCTGGGAAAAAGAATATGACTGCCCCAACTTGGGGCACATGCTCAACTCTGGGCCAAGTGTGAGTGGTACAACTTGATTGACTGTCCCACCAAGACTGCTGTTAATGGGGAAATGTCATTTCCCCAAAAGAAGTCAGGCTATTGCTTTTAGAATAAAGAGAAATGGACTCTGGAAAGCAAAACAACAGATGCCTACCACAGTTGGAATTGGCATTCAAACAGACTTTCCACCACTTTCTAGTCTGAGAAATAACAAACTTGTCCTTGTATTGGATCAACACCTGTTTCCCTCCAACCTCTCCTTACTGGTCCTGAGTTTACAACCTGGATCCACTCAGCACCAACCTATTCTTTCTAGCATCTGACAGTCCTTCAGTTATTTGAAGGCAATTAGCATACCCTCCTCCCCATGCCGCCCCAACTCTCCAGTCCTAGTCTCCTCAAATCTGGCTATAAATATTTCCGGTCCCGTAAGCTTGTCCTCACATGATAGGGTTTGAGTATCTTCCCCACTGGTGGTTCTCCTTAAAACCTGCTTCAGATTTCTTTCTCTTCCCACTTAAAGCATGGGGGCCAGAGGAACTCAAGGGTAACACTTCTGATATGCGTTGTTCAAAGCAGAGTAGAGAAGAGCATCCTGGACTTACAGAACCTTAAAGACCAAATGGTCATTTGCTTTCACTTTCTGCCTGATACAGGCTCTAGTGCCTAATGAGCCTAATTCTTCATTAGCATTGCCATGAATTAGTTATATGACCTCAGGTAAGTTATTTATGTTTTATGGGTAGGCCTCTTTTCCTGGTACCTGTAATCATTATACAAACCTATAGATGCTGTAATTATTCAATGAGACAGTGCATGTAGAGTATTTGGCACAGTGACTACCCCATAGTAGGTCCTTGGTATACTTACTACTATTACCGTTTATTATTATTACTCTGTCCCAAGAAAGTGGCCATTCAGCCTTTCCATGGCCACTGAAAGTGGGTCATTGCCAGAGAAACCATGTCTGTCAGAGAAACCATGTCTGTCCTTCAGAGTTTGCTTAAAGGCACACGAAAGACAGATTGGTCAAAGAGCACAAAGGTCGGAGTTTATAGACACTACCAGAAGAAAATATCAGTTGGGAAATAAAAACAACCTTGTGGGAAAGTGTGCAATGCTATAGGTTAAGGAAACTATGGTAGTTTCCTTTGGGTAGGTTAAGTGCAAGCTAACTTAGTTTTCCTTTTTTGGTGGGGAGGATTCTCAGGAAGCAGTCATTATATCAAAATCCATGAAGACCAAGTTCTAATTATTAAGGGATAAAAACCAACATACAAATATTGTCTTCTTTCTTTTTTTTTTTTAACATTGTTTTAAGTAGTCTCTTCACTCAACATGGGGCTCGAATCCACAACCTCGAGATCAAGAGCTGCATACTCCACCAACTGCGTGAGCCAGGCACCCCACCGGTATTTGTTATTGATAGAATACTTAGAAATTAAAATGGCTTCTCACACCCATAGTAAGCTCTGCTCACAAGACTTTCAAACTTGGATTTACAGCTCCCATAACTAATTAGGCAAATAAAACAAAGTAGGTGTGGAGTATACACGTATTGCCCTAGAAATTGGCCATCACCTTTACTGCACTGAGACACTGCTCAGTATGGCTGGAAAATGGTGGGTATGAAGGTAGTGGTCTCTGGTTTGGTGATCAGTGGTTTCAGGAACAAATGCAAACTTATATATGTATGTATGTACGTATGTATGTATGTATGTATTTTCAGAGAGAGAGAGAGCATGCAAGAGCAGGGTAGAGGGACTGTGGGAGAGTGAGAATATTAAGCAGGCTCCACACTCAGTACGAAGCCCAATGCAGAGCTCAATCCCAGGACCTGATCATGACCTGAGGCAAAATCAAAAGTCCGACGTTCAGCTGACAGACCCGTCCAGGCACCCTGACAACTGCAAACTTTAAAGAGTGTGTACCAGTCAGGGGTCGTCCAGGGGATAGTTAAGAGAATCAGTGTTGGAGTCACAAATAATAACTAGACTCTGTGGCTTCTAATTTGTTCACAGAGGACCAACTCTAAGACTTCATCATGGTCCTGTGGACCCTGTCACTGTGTCCGTCTCAGAACAAGAATGCAAAGCGGAAGGAATGAATGAGCAAACTGCCTACGTTCAGGTCCCAGCTCTGCACTTAACCACGTGTGATCTTACGCAAGTTCTGGACCGTCTCTGTGCCTCGGTCTTGTCTATAACATGGAGATCATAATGATCTCAGGATTGTTGTGGAGACTAAATGAGAAAATGTGGACAGTTCAGTGCAGCACATTCCCCACAAGAAGAGCTCACTAACTGAGAGCTGTGATTGCTCTGACTCTTCAATATCATTACCACTGACTTTGGATCAGTCCTGGTACATGGTCTGTACACCATAATTCTCACGTTACACAGATACCCAAAGAGTTAAATTGCCACATTTGCAGCTGTGTTACCACCAGCAATAGTCAACAATGAGGCAGCTAAGGTTTTGTTTGCTTGTTTGTTTCTGCCAATTGAATTTTAAGATCCTCTGCTTCACTATAATTAACTCTTTGAACTGGCAAGTCTCTTTCTGTGTAATCACCGGCTGCCAATTCTCCCCTGTCTTCCCATCTCACTAACAGGACTTGAGTGATGTGCACCCAGTGATGGACTTCAGAGCTCTGGGAACACACAGAGGAAGGGGAAGCACCTATCATTTACTTGGAGGTGACTTAAATAATTTCTGCAACAAAGAGAGACAATGTGAAAGAAGGGGAGGTTTTGGGTTTTGTCTTAAAGAAAACTAACATGGTAAAAAAATTTTTTTAAAGTTTATTTATTTGTTTTGAAAGAGAGAGAGAAAGAGTGGGGGACAGAGAGAGAGGAAGAGAGAGAGAATCCCAAGTAGGCTCTACACCATCAGTGCTGAGCCGGCTGGGGACGCGGGGCTCGAATTCACGAACCGTGAGATCATGACCTGAGCCAAAATCAAGAGTCAGACGCTTAACCGACTGAGTCATCCAGGCGCCCCTAACTTGGTAAATTTTTAAAAATTACTTAGAAATTTTCAGAGTTTTGCTTTTGTTTCAGCCATGTACCCTATAACATTGCAATCAATTTTCAGGTCCTAATCTCCCTTGACTTGATTCTCTCCCTTCTCATCAAAGATGAATGTGATACCGGGAAGTTAAAGTGATATACCAAAAACCCCTTGGAATCAAAAGGAAGCCATGTGATGCATGGTGGGTCTATATGTAGACTCTCCATTATACTGTATATATTATGTATCTAATTTTATCCTAATCTTCTATTATTTTAACCACAAAACTACTTTCTTTAATTATGTTTTACCAGAACAGTATTTTTAACTTTCAGAATATACAGATTATGTACAATTTATTGAGGGACAAAACCCGGAAGTTTACTTTTCTGGTGTCTTCTGTAACTATGCTAATAAAAGTAGCTAACATTACTAGACTGTCTCAACCCAGACAGCAACCTTCAAGGAGCCTATCTTTTGCTCTTAATAATATTATAGCCTCTTTAAAAAGAAAAAGGTGGGGGGGGGGCGTGGGAGGGACAGAGGAAGGACTTTTCAGTTCTATTATCTTTGGCATTTTCTACTTTCTACCAGTCTGGAGTTTCTCAGGTCTTGAGACAAGAAGCACATATTCATCTTAGAAATTAAAAAAAAAAAAAAAAAAGAGTCCTGAATGTCTTTACAGTTTCTTCCTGGAGCTGTCTAGAGGGAACTATTTATTTTGCCTCTTTACCTTGCAAATAGCTAACGGCTTCCAGCCAGGGCTCAACCCAACCCTTTTGTGCCCCGGAGCCATCGCTGTGTCTTTAAAAGAAAACCGATTCTCTGGAATGCTGTGCGTGCACATGCCTGTCGGCCTCGGCAGGCCCCACTTGCTGAGCAGGTAAACCAGATCCTTCTGCCGGCCTCTGCAGCCACATTCCAGCCAGGCAAGCTCCTACTCTCTAATTGTTACCTGTCAAACAGGTCAACCAGGCACTTGGGTCTGGTCCAAACACGCGCATGTTCCCACGAAACCCTAAACCTGCAAACCTTTGACCTCTCTATAGTTACCCTGATTCCCTTGATTATTTCAACCAGGGCTGATTTAAATCCAAATGACGACTTTTTAACGGGCACATAGTTTCTTTTCTCTCCCCTCACCATGGATGGTAAAGCTGATCACGTAGTGTTAGGGGTTTCTGGACTAGCACACCGTGGTAATTCAAACTGACCAGAAGGCAAAGATCAGGGCAGCAGAGCTCCTGAAATGAAATCCACTAGCCCTAAATCACTCATAGAAATCACAGGCTGTCCACTCCGACCAAATGGCGAGTGAATTCCTTAGGGTGGATTAAAAAGTGGAGGTGGCTCCCAGGTGAAAACTCCTTTCCTCTCTTTTCTGGCCCTGGGCTGGCAGCTGAGAATGTGCCCTATCGGCCTCAGCCTCAAACTTGCTGCTTATGAGACCTTGCATAAGTCACAGGAACTGTTTGAGCCTTAACTTCCTCTCTCCCCAGGAAAGAGTAGAAGGAGGCGACACAGGCTCTAAGGCCTCTTCCAGTTGCAGACAAAGTAGGGGGATCATGTCAAAGGAATGTCAATGCCTCTTTATCCTTACTATTTGGGGCTGGGTGGGAGGCTTGGGCACTGGACCAGGTTGAGGCCATCTTGATTGGGTTACGAGGTCTGGGGACTTTCCTCAAGCATGGGTTTCCCCTCTTGGGAAACCTGGATAGAGTACAGGACACCCATCTCTGTTTGCCTCTGTATCTCACCTCATGGGTGCAGTCCTTAATTGGGAGAGGTGCTTATTTGGAGTGCTTTGGTAGTACAGACTATCCTTTTTACTCTGCTGGTAATGAATTCAGACCCAAAGCTACAGGCGCACTGAATCCAAATGCTTCATTTTACAGATAAAGAATCTAAAGGCTCGAGAAGGAGTATGAGTCACCAGATGTCCCTCAGTTAGCCAGGCTTTGCACTTAAGGGACCGTGGGAGTTAGCGAACACTGTGGGCTAGCAGAATCACTGCCAGAAAAGTGACATCGAAAGATGCTCCCTCTCAAGGCAGATCCAATTAAGGAATGTCAAAAATCCCAGCAAAGAACACAAGCTCTCTCTTCTGAGATGGGTGGTGCTGTCGGGCTCGTTTGCTGGGGATGGGGCAGCGGGGAGGGGGGAGGCGGTGGGAGGTTCTCCTCTTGGGCTGGACAGGTTATTCTACAAAGAGCTGAGGATCCCTGCATGCGGAGCCGGGTCTGGCACTTCCTGCTCGTTCATCCAGCTCAGACTTGTCTGCCAGAGCCAAACCTGCAGGGCCGGCTCTCAGTAGAGAAACTTCCTTGAGGCTCTGGCATGGTGGAGTCGGGTGGTCTGCAGGCCTGTTTAGCATCCTTCTCATGGGTTGAGCATTTCAGAAAGGCACAGTGTACAGTGCATGGGCTCAAGGAGACGGACTCCAACCAGAAGCCTGCCTGGCTTGGTCCCTGGGTGCCATTAACTCCTGAGGGCTGCTCTATGCTGTGGTGCCACGACCTATTCCCACACCACCTCTCCCCCACCCCCCAGACACACACACACAAAAGGGTTATATGGACGGAAGGTGCCTTCAGAGCTCAAACTGGACGAGCGAGCACTTTGTCTCCTTGTGAAGACCCTCGGGAATGTGTAGACCACTATGTGGTTGCTTTAAAATACAGATTACACAGTATTTACACAACATACCTGATTAGCATTGTCTTCTTCTCATTACCAAACACAAAACTTTCCACACATAATTTATTGTTCAGCTGTCAGCTTCCATCAAAGGCCACACATCCTGATTTTCATACTCTTCCCCAGTTCCCTCTACCACGTATGGGCTGTGGACCACCCAATCAGTTGTGTGGGCTTCCCGAGCTTTCTTCACTGCATGATGGGAACGCTGTCCTACTTAAGACATGGCCTCACTGTGTGGGAGAAATAAGATAGCGTTCTCTGCCTGGTATGAGGCTCCACACGTTATGCATTTAATATCAGCTATATTTGTTGCTGTGACTGCCATAAAACTTATTAAAATAGTTTTAATAGGCCCAGTTACAGAATGGTAGTTCTGATGATCAAAAAGTAACTTCAGAATAACTCGGAGTTCTTTATTTGCTGGTCTCCAACACTGTGAAGGGGGGCTTCTCACACATCATAGCAGCCTTTGATGGTCCACGCGCTGCCTTCAATTCCAGGCTTCTTCCACTGCCGTCCCTCGTACTTCTCGCTGCTTCTACTGGTCATTTGTTGGTAAGTGAGGGGGGGTTTAAAACAGATTTTAGCATCAAAGACTCCAAAGCGTGATTAGAAAAGGCACCCTGAAGGAGAGGGAATTCCCGATCATGGCCTGGGAACTTCTCTACCCTCGTCTTCCTCTGTTGGCTACATAGCTCGTCTAAATGACAACATGGCAGTAGTGATATTGGGTGCCTGTCCCTCCCTGACCCTTTCTTTAGGTCACCACACTGATCACAAAGCAGGCTTTCAGAGAAAGGAGTCTAAAGCCTGAGCGAATCTACTAACAGGGTAATCAGCTCCCAAATCCTCAAGTGTTGACAGCTCTCATTAAAGCTCTGCCTTTTCTAAAATCAGAATGGCCCGGGGCAACCCCAAGCACACTCCACAGGGCAGGGCCAGAGCCCTGTCCCCAGTAACAGCAGCCTGGCCTCTGGCTGGGGTGGACGAGGAGGTTTGCTGGACATTTGGCCCAGGGGGTGATAAGGAAGTAAATCAGTCAAGGTCCTACCTGGGACAGATGGTGTGCTACACAAACAGTTGAATTCTGGCGGACGGAGCCCAGTACATCCACTGAATCACCAAATCCTTTCCATTTTACTCCCTAAATCTCTCAAATCTATTGACTGCTCCACATTCTCATTGCTCTGCCACTTAGAGCACTGAGGTTTTGCATTTGAATTAATGCAACAGCATCCTAAATGAGCTTCTAAGAATGGTTTATGTGGCCTTTGATGGTCTAGCTAAGAGTTCTCATTCCAGCCTCACTCCTGGCCACTCCCCATCTTGAACCCGGAGCACACCACACCTACTGTTCCCTCTGCCTGGGACACCCTCCCTGCCTAACCCCTGTCCATCCCTATGCATCGCTGTCTTCAACAATGTCTACACTCTACCAAACCGGTTTGAACAACCTCTCAGGCTCTCGCCAGTACAATAACAGGCAGATGCTCCATCCTGGTCACTATCACAGACTCTTCAATGGGC
The DNA here is from genome assembly GCF_008692635.1 of Crocuta crocuta. Lineage (NCBI taxonomy): Eukaryota > Metazoa > Chordata > Mammalia > Carnivora > Hyaenidae > Crocuta > Crocuta crocuta. The sequence continues at coordinate 5,176,455 of NW_027533334.1, read as the reverse complement.
TGTTCAGTATGTGTTTTCTCATGTAATCTGTAGGACCACACAGGTGTGACCATGCCCACTTAACAGACAAAGAAACCGAGTTTCAAGACATGAAACAACTCGCCTACAGTCAGCCAACTGAGACAGAGGCAGAGTCTGTGTTAATCCAGATCTATGTCACTGAGGCCTATGCTTTTAACTTCTACAAGAAGCTGTCCCAAGAATACTCAATTCACTCTGTAATTAAATGAGTCAGGGGTCAAATAATTAGTTAATGAGGCTCTGAAGCAATAATGAAGGAGATCAAGAGATTCTTGTGAGTCTCAAATTCAAATTCAAGTGAACATGTGACCTCTCAAAGGAAGGTGTCTGGATCCTCTGGGAGCAGTTGCTGTTTGAGCCACAGTAGCCTAGTCAATTTTATTTAAAAAATTTTTATTTTTTTTATTTTAGAGAGAGAAAGAGAGTGCTCAAGCAGTGGTGAGGGGTGGGGGAAGGGCAGAGGGAGAGAGAGAGAATCCTAAGCAGGCCCCTTGCTCAGCATAGAGCTGGTCTTGGGGCTCAATCCCATGACCCTGGAATCATGACCTAAGCCAAATCAAGAGTTAGACATTCAACTGACTGAGCCCTCCAGGCACCCCTAGATTAGTCATTTTTACTCACGTATTTAAAAGACACCTTTACAGCCACATTCTGTAAAAGTGGGGGGTGGGGGGATGGTGCTTGTCTGGCTCAGTCGGTAGAACATGGGACTCTTGATCTCAGGATGGTGAGTTCAAGCCCCAAGTTGGGTGTGGAGCCTACTTAAAATAAACACATACATACACACATACATTCATACATAGAATTTTGGGTACAGATGCACATTTTTATTTTGGGTTAGACACTAGCGATTAGAAAGTTTTAAGAGGGAATGAGGTCTGAAAGGCAGTCCTCCAAAGGCTGAGAGGTACGGAGTGGCCAGAGTGGCCAGAGAGAAGAGACCACCCAGAGACTAGGAGGAAGAGCCAGGGGGAGGATGACACGTGGAGGGGCTCTGGGAGGTGTGGGGGGGGGGATGCAAGAATGCCAGCACCCTTCCTTTCCAGAGATGTCCAGTGCTCCTGAGCTCACAGACAAACTAAATTTGATGCAGAAGAAACCATCTGTCCCGATACTGGTGGTGGTTAGAGACATGGCGGAGGGAGAGCTTGAATCTGAACTGCTTTAACCAGCATGGGAAGGCAAATAGTGTGAACCAAGTGCTTTCTGATGTCTCACCTGGGTACTCCCGAGAGGGCTTGAGGATTCAATGTCTGAGTTGATGACAAGAAGGACATGACGACATCAACTGATCTGGCTTCCTTCCCTTACAGAGAATGAGAGTCAACATGATTTAGCCACGGGCTTTGATTGGAAATAAATACGAACAGGAGCAGACAATTAAGACTCTAAGTGTGAAGGGAGTCACATCCGGTGGCTTTGGCTCCTTCCCATCCTGTTCGCTTTGCCCCAGAGCCCTTGCCTGTTGGACCTCTGGTTTCCGCTCCAAGGGCTGGGATTCAAGATCGTGAAAGAATGAAGATCATCAGTTGAAAACTTAGAGAATGAAGCAAGATTTACTAAACAAATGATGTGAGAAAGGAATGTTTTTCTTAAACTAGCCATCATAAATCTTTTCTGAGATGAGGTAAGGTGCAACATAATGAAATAAAATAGGAATTAATATTGGGACCCCTGGGTGTCTCAGTCAGTTCGGTGTCCAACTTTGGCTCAGGTCATAATCTTGCGGTCCATGGGTTCAAGCTCCATGTCCTGGCAGCTCAGAGCCTGGAGCCTGCTTCAGATTCTGTGTCTCCCTTTTTCTCTGCCCCTCCCCCACTCGTGCTCTGTCTTTTTCTTCCTCAAAACAATTAATTAATTAAAATAAATATTAAAAAAATAAATACTGAAGTTAAGAAGAGAAAGGTAGTTATGGTGCTTATAAAAATTCCTTAGGGAGCACCTGGGTGGCTCGGTTGGTTAAGCAACTGACTCTTGATTTTAGTTTAGGTCATGATCTCACACTCGTGGGGCCGGGCCCTGCATGGGGCTCTGCTCTGAGCATGGCACCTGCTTGGGATTCTCTCTCTCCCTCTCTCTCGGCCCTCCCCCTCTCAAAATAAATAAATAAACTTTTTTAAAATTTAAGAAAAAAATTCCTTGAATGTAAAAATATAGAACTAAAACCCACCATGTCATCAGTAGCTTCCATTGAGTCAGCTAAAGAAAACAATCACACCAGATGAGGAAACATTCTTTACAAAAGGTCTGCAGAAATCAGCTTGTGCTTTATGAGTGAGCGTCGTAAAAGAATGTGCAGGCTATATCTCCAAATGGAAAGTATTGCTCCTGTTTATGGAAGAAATACGTTTAAACTTGAATGTCAGAAAACTACGTGAATCAATTAGTGGCTGAGTGAAGCAACTGAAACGCATCCAACCTCCTACCTGCAGAAGGTAATAATGTTTCATAATAATGAATGATAATGGCCTGCAATGGCATGTGAGCCCTGCGAGGCTGACACACACACACATGCACACATATTCACACACACGAAACAGGATTTGTGCTGCTCAATTACTTCAACAGGAAGTCCTTCCATGGAAAAAGTCATAGGACTGCAGATCCATTTGTGTTCAAAGCAAATCAGTGCTGACCCTGTCGGGAGCTTTGGGGAAAAAGGGACCATCCAATGGAGTAACTGGCTAAAGCTGTCTGCAGAAAGACACTAGCCTAACTTCTTTCAGGAAGAGGGAAGGAATAGCTACACTGTTCAGGTTGTATTAATATATTTATTAGCTATATTAAGAAAGTACAGGGGCACCTGGGTGGTTCAGTTGGTTAAGTGACTGACTCTTGACTGGGTTCAGGTCATGCTCTCGTGGTTCATGAAATCAAGCTCTGTGTTGGGCTCTGTGCTGAGTGTGGAACCTGTTTGGGATTCTCTCTCTCCCTCTCTCCCTGCTCCTCCCGCACCAATGCTCTCTCTCTCTTTCTCTCCCAGAAGTAAACATTAAAAAGAGAAAGTACAATTCTTATGTGAGTAAAATTCGAAAAGAAGCACTCTAGCAGCCTATCGTGCATCCTTGAACTTGCCAAGGGCTTTCTGAGACGACATCATCACTTCCCTCCAATTTTATTATTTTTTTACTTTATTTTTACTTTAAAAAACGTTTTATTTAAAGTCCAGTTAGTTAACATACAGTGTAAGACTAGTTTCAAGCATATGATGTAGTAATTTAGCACTTCCGTACACCACCTGATGCTCCTCACAAGTGCCCTCCTAATCCCCATCATCTGTTTCACCTATCCACCCCCCCCCCCCACCTCCCTCTGGGGACCATCAGTTTGTTCTCTATAGTTAAGAGTCTGTTTCTTGGTTTGCTTCTCTCTTACTTCCCTCCAATTTTAATCTAATTGGGTAGACCAAACCAGTGCACACGGAAGTGCGGGCTGTCTACAGCAATGGATGAGTGAAGAAAGTTTGTGAGGCTTGGTTACCTGGGGACACAGGAAGTCTGAGAGCAGAAGAGACTATGCCATGGGATTAGCCAGCAAAGGGCAGCCCCATTAAATAAATTAATTTAAAGAAATCACTTGGACTTGAAATGTCCCAGCTCTGCCCGGGATGCCCGAACAAATCATTACAAGGATACTTGCTGGGTATCTTCAGGGCTTATGATACCGTGAGACTTAGTATCTGCAAAGTGCCTTATGTATGGTATCCTCTAATCCTGCCGCCACCACAAAAAGGCGTGTCCTGACACCATCCTGTTGTTTGAGTGAGGAAACTGAGACACAGAAAGGCTGATTGCCTTGCCCTAAGAGACAGAACTACTAAGTGGCCTGAGATATCAACCACGATCCTCTACCAGCTAGAGAGTAAATGCTCAGTAACTGTTGAGCCTTCCTGGTGAGCAGAGAAGCTGTCAGAAGCCTCCGGATTAACCTACTGCTTCTGCTGAAGTAACACCTGCTTTGAAACACAAATACTTGGTTTGGAAATCTCAGGGGCATGAGCGCATTCATAACACAGCAATCAGACAAAGGACTTTCAGTGAACTGCTACCACTCAGAATATTTGCCCATTAAATGTTGCAGGGTCTCCTCGAAATATTCTGTTCAGCTTAAAATGCTGATTATAACAAACAGAGTTTTGGCAACATTTCATTCTTTCCCAAACTAGCATATCTGATTCTGCCTAGTTTTGTCAATAGAGGTTAGGTTCAATGCATACCACCTAATTTCTGGATTTGGTGTTTGCTGCTTTTGAACCTGTAAGAGGTTCAGCTAAGCATCCATAGGAGTCAGAAGTCTAACCCAGTGAGATTTTGGAACAATCTAGGAAATGCTTACATTTCATGGAGGTTTCATTTAAGGTGATCCAGTTGTCCCTCCCGGAGACTACCTCCTTTACTAAAATCCAGCATCAGAGCATCAGGATTAAATGACACTGAGATGCCACGATTCCCAGTTCTACTTGTGGCATTAGGAATGTGTTACATTGTTTTCTTACCACCACTTGCACATATTGTTTAGGCCCCATTATTATAGTCAACATATTATACAAATCACTTGGATTTTTCTTTTTGGTACATTGGAATAGAAGTGTTCCTTACACAAAAACATGTACGTGATGAGACCTAAAAGACATAGTTAATAAACCAGAGAGGGTAACGTACCCCAGACAAATTTCCCTGCAGGTATTCAAGGGGACATATACAAGGATGACTCTTGCAGTGCCATGGTGTTTGGGAGCCGGAGGCAATGTGAGTGAATACCACTGGGGGTGCGGATGGGGAAAATGTGTTGGAAGCACAGACTGGAATATTCAGCAGCAGACAGGAACAAAAGACTGGATGGAGCGAAACATGGATGGACTGAAAGATGAACTATCAGAACAAGGCTGGAGCACAATGCATTGACATAAAAAAGGACAGGTATTGAAAGCAGCAAAACACATTTTGACAAGAATGCATACGAACAGAAGTGTACATTGTATATGCATCTAGTGTATTACGATGGTTGCCTGTAGGGGAGGGGGGTGAGAAACTTAAGGGAGAATGGAGTAAAAGGGAATAAGTTAAGGAGAGGGCCTTGCATGGCCCAATGAAGACAATGTACTGTGAATGGATGGATATGACAAACTCAGCTCTGCATCTGAGGTCCAAAGCCCAGAGAAGAAGTACATTTAACCCCAAAAGATTTTAAACTTGGGTGCTCAGCCCTGTGGCTCCTGAGTGAGGTGTTTGAGAGCAAGGTTAATGATTTCTGGTGGGTTTTTTTAAGCTCCTTGGATGTGCTTGGATGCTCTTTAGGCCAGAGGCTCTCAACCTTGGCTGGACAGGAAAGACACCTGGGGAAAAGTAAAAAGAAAATCCCACTGGACCCCACCTCCAGAGCTTCTACTGGGTCTGTGGTGATGCCCAGGCATCTGTATTTTTCCAGCGCTTCCCAAGTAATTCTAATGCGCATCCAGGATTGAGAAACTGCATTTTAGGCTTTTTCTTTCTCTTTTCTAGTTGAAAAGTTCTGTTCTTTGGCATTTGAAAATAGACGGCTGAAATCAGATAATTTTCCTTTTGCCAAACATTAATTTCATGGCTAACAGAGAGCACCAAAGATAGCATAATTCATTTATTCTTTTGATTATACAATTAAAACTTTTTGGCTGGGCCACTGTGTGTGCTTAGGGGGCATACTGCATAATTCTAGGGGATGTGTCACAGCACAGTTTATGCATATGTTGCTCCTTGGAGTTGACCAGTGCACAGCCTGCTCTGTTGTACATGGCAGCCTATCTGAGTGTCCACTATGCGCCACACACTGGTCTAAGTGTCCTGGCTACATTGGTGAGTCAGATGACAATGTCACTGCCCTGGTGGAACTTCCAGACTCCAGGAAAGGTGGTCACAAGGTGATTTCCATGAAGTGTGGCTGTGCAGTGGTGGGAGGGGCACTTCAGGAGCTCAGATCAGGGCCCCTCACCCAGTCTAGGGGTCAGGAAGGGCTTTCTGGAGGAACTGAAATTTGGAGCAAAATCTGAAAGATAAATACATAGGATGATCTGGGATGTGGAAGAAGGTCCTGTCCACCAAGAGGAACATCCCTGAAAGGGTAGAGAGATTTTACCATGCTCATAACATAACAAAGGAGCTGAAAGAAACTCACCAGAGTGAGTGATGAGTGTGATGGGCAGGGATAGAAACTTCCAGAGGAAGCCAAAGTCTGGTTACAAAGGGCATTGTGGACCAAGTTAAGAAGTCTGGGCATTATCACACAAAATAATCAAATATGAGACTTAGATAATTCTGGCAGCAAGTTAAGAGTTGATGCTATAGGGAGGCAAGAGGGAGCACGTGCTGGGAGCCGCACTGGCCTCGCTGGATGACAGTCACAGCAAGGAAATGGCAGCGTTTGCACAGCTCCTGCCCTTAACTCTAAATTAGACTCAAGCCCCCTTTATTATGTAAGTCTTGGATCTGCAAGGCCCTTAGGAAGAGCCTTTTAACAATCATCCACAATGTTTCATCTGAAATCTCTTTGGAAAAGGCAGGAATATGCTTTTCCTTATGAGCAATCTGTGTGGGGAATATCGGTCTGATCTGGAATATTGTGAGGCCTGGTCAATACCAGCAGCCTCATTTCCAACATGAGCCAGTAGTAGCAGAAGGAGGTACCAGTTTTCATTTCTCATGGCAGGAGCTGTGCAAATGCTACCATTTCCTCGCTGTGACTGTCATCCAGCAAGACCAGTGCAGCTCCCAGCAAGCACGGAAGACTAGTTAGGGACTATTGTGCAGATTGGAGTCAGAGATGGGGTGGCTTGGACAAGGCCGGGGAAAGAAGAAAAATGGACATGTGCCAATGGTGTCCCAGAGAGACAGACATGGAGAGTGTCTGAGGGAAAGGGCTGATGCTAGACAGAGGTGGGGCCATTCATTGAGTTAAAGCACAGAGAGGAGGAGATGATGGGGTGGAATACACCAGGGCAAGATGGTTTTGGGGGGCTAGGCTTGCAGGCTCAGTTCCTGGGAAATAGGCTCTGAGACCCAGTTTGATGAACAGGGTATTCCTTACAGTGTGCTCTTGATCGCAACACAGAGAAACAAGAGTAGGCAGAAGGAGAGATCTGACTTCAGGGCGGGCCTTATAACAGCTTTGTTATTAGGCGAAGTATATTTTCCAAACATGGCCACACCAATGTGTGTCCCATCCCACATGTTCTTATTATGGTGAGCTCGAAGCTCCTCCATGGAGAGGTGGGGTCTATGTCTATATTCTTGAACTTGGGGGGGACTTTTAAACTGCTTGACCAGAATGATGCTGTGTGACTTCTAAGGCTAGGTATAAAAGGTAACATGGCTTCTGCCTGGCTTTCTCTCTCACCATATCCATTTTAGGAGTCCTGAGTCAACAAGTATGAAGTTTGGCTTCCCTAAAGTGTCCATGCTGGAAAAAGCATGTAGAGAAATCATGTAGAGGTAGAGAGAGATGTCCGAGGAGGCCAGTGGTCTAGCTGTCTGCAGTTTGAGCATGCCCAGTCCAGGTGCTAGACACATGAGTGAGTGGGTGCGCTTTTAAATGCACCCAGCCCCAACCTCCAAGCTACCCCAGAAAATGCTGAGAGAAGCAGAGACGAAGAATCTTTTTTGTCCCTTCTTCAACTTGGAGCCCAGCCCAGACTGCAGATTCATGTGCAAAATAAGTGTTGCCATTATCTTAAAATTACACTTTGGGGTGGTTTGTTACACAGCACTAGATAACCAGCCCATCAGTTCGCCTCTCAAGGTACTTTAGATCTAGGATGGTCATGGGGCACCTGGGTGGCTTAGTTGGTTAAGCGTCCAACTTTTGATTTTGGCTCAGGTCATGATCTAATGGTTCCTGAGTTTGAGCCTCATATCAGGCTCTGCACTGACAGCAAGGAGCCTGCTTGGGATTCTGTCTCCCTCTCTCTCTCTCTCTCTCTGTCCTTCCCCACTTGCTCTCTTTCTAAAAATAAATAAAAATAAACTTAAAAAAAAAAAAAGAACTAAGATGGCCTTTCAGAGCTGTTCCAAGTTGGGCCAAGATGGCGGAGGCTTCATATCCCACACTGATGAGTGACTGGATGTGGCTGCCTGAGAAGCAGTGTGACCTTGGACCAGGAGGGTCTCTCCAGCTGAGGCAATGCTGGAAGGGGTAGACAGCTGAAAGCTGGATACAAACAGCAGTCCCTGCAGCTGGGGCAAAAAGTATTCCCTGAAGGGGGATCTGGGCAGCATACTGCTATGACCACCACAGCCAAGGAGACATCAAGCCAACTACATAGTCCAGAGCTTGGAAGGGCATGATATTGGGAAATATTAACTGATAGCACAGGGTTTCATCCTGTGGTCTGAGAACTGAGAACAACCTGCACTAAATCATCTCAATGTAGCCTCCTGCCCTGCCCTGACAAATCAGCACTTAGGATGATTTGCCGTCTCCTTCAGATTATCCTCTTGCCCACTAACATTGTGAATCTCTGGATAAAGATGATATCAAAGCCATGGGCAAGTAGATGAGGTGCTCCAGGGAGATTATGTAGGATGAAATGGGAACCCTGGAACACCACCATTTGCGAAGAAGTTAGAGGAAGAAGGGCTCACAAGGAGAAGGGGTGGGAGTGGGGAACACAAGTGCTTCCCAGTAGGAGCAGGCACTAGTTGAAAATACAGATGCAAATCCAAGAAGGGTAAGAACACTGGAGTGTTTATTGGGCTTGGCAATAAGGAGGTTCTTGCTGGCTCTAACCAGGGAGTCAGGGCGGCTGTTAATCACGAGGGGTAGCTGTGGTGAGATTTACCTTGGGGATCCTGGGGCAGAGGAAGGGACTAGAGCTAAGAACAACTAAATTAGGATTGTCTTGGGATGGACCCTCTGCTCAAAGCAAAAAGAAAAGGGCTGACAACAAAGGCAGGATGGGAAAGAGTAAATAAGTTGAGAAGTTAAAGGTAAGAATATAACCCATCAGGGAGATGAAAGGCCAGCTAAAGGAGCTAAACCCAGGAAGACGTTTATTATCAACTGTTCTTCAGGGTTTATACAACCCAACTAAGGCAACTCAGAAGAGGCTCTCATTTAAATAGCCACTTCAGGGGCACCTGGGTGGCTCAGACAATTGGACGTCCAACTCTTGATTTTGGCTCAGGTCATGATCGTAGGTCTTGGAATTGAGCCCTACATTGGGATCCAAGCTGAACATGGAGCCTGGTTGGGATTCTCTCTCTTTTCTACCTCCCTCTACCTCTCTTCCCCACTCACACTTTCTCTCCCTAAAATAAAATATATATATATATATATATATAATAATAAAATAAATAGTCACTTTGGTAGGCAAGAGAGCAAATGTATTTGGAGTCAACAGACGTTGATTGGGTTCCCAACACACAAAGTAGTATCTACTTGGAAAGCCACTTAACTTTTTAAAGCATTCGTTTCCTTATCTGTAAAATGGAGATATAATGCCTAGCTCACTACTTTGCTGCAAGGACTATAGCTCATCCATTCATTCAGTGAGCATTTCCTAAGCATTGCCATGGGCCAGACACTACACTAGACCTGAGCAAGAGAACAGGGAACAGCACAGACTGGCCTGTCCCCTCCTGTAGCTTGTCCTCTAGTGAGAGATCAGCATTAAATTGATTATAACAACACTGACATCACTACAATTGTGGTAAGTGCTACAAGGCAGAAGAAAGACAAAGTACATTAGATGCCAAATAGTGTCTGGGACATCGCAGCTGTGAAGAAATGACGTTTACAACCTGCTTCGCCACTGGGAAGATATTTAATGGCACCATGTTCAGAAAAATGGTGAAAAGAGATATTTTATATTCAGTATCTGCAGCTTCTCTGTCTCTGCGGTTTACCCCTCCTGGGAAACTGCAGTGTGTCACATTTTTATTATCAGGATTAGTACTTAATTAGCACCATTAAATACTTCCGGGAAGAACTGAGCAGGCTGGGAGGGAAGAGGGAATTGTTTCTCGGCCTTCAAAATTACATGCGAAGTTGGTGGCCTGTGTCACTCGAAATGGAAACTTACTCTTGAAATTTTTACGCAGGACCAAAGGTTTTTAACGTGTTTTCTCCTCCTGCTTTCATTTGTTAGAAACAGCACAAAGATGGTCTTTTGTGATGGTAATTGGCGTAGCCTTTTGGCGCCTCTTTTGGTTTTAAAAAATTTTTGAAGTAATGTTAACATAAAGCTGACTCATTTGGCAGGGAAGTTTGCCAGTGTGAGTCAGGAGTGAGTAGGATAGACATTTTACATGTCATCTGCCAGAAGAGTCGCTGTGAATAGCCCCCACTCAGATAGACAGCAGTCCGAACCAAGCATGGGGTTTGCTACTCACCACAGCTCTGTGACACACTAACTCCGTTTTACAGCTGAGGGAATATCGAGAGACTCAGAGGTTTCCAGACTTGCCCAAGGCCTCCCAATGGGGACTTGACCCAGGCTGTATGTTTCCCGAAACCCAGTCCACCACCCCAAGCTGTCCCCGGAAGAGGAAGAAGCAGGAATGGGGCTGTGCTGCTGGGTGGTCCCCGTGAGGAGGTCAGCTGAGGGGCTTCCAGGACTGCCGCTCGCTCAATCCCACCCTCCTCTACTTCAGCAGCCTCCAGTCCCTCACACATACATGATTTGGGGTCAGGGACAGTGTGGCCCTGCTCTGAGGGAAGACAGCAGGGTGACTACAAGTGAGCCTGGGCCTGGGAAAATGCTGACGGGGCTGGGCCCAGAAAGGAACTTGGGCAGGTTAGTGCAGCTGCAGTGGCTTTGCCAGAAGTATGTTGTGCAAGTGAGAGAGAGAGAGAGAGAGAGATAGAGAGAGATAAAGTGTGTGTGTGTGTGTGTGTGTGTGTGGGAATGTGTGTGTGTGAGAAAGTGCGTGTGAAGGAAGGAGTGCTCTGTGATCTGGTGTGTGTTCTGCACGCGGATATGTTGGAGAGCCAGTGTGCATAAGACAGCATGTGTTCTTGTGTGTGTCTCAGAGCATGTGTGTGTGACCATGAGGTGTGTGTGGTAAGCCTCAGCATGTGGGTGTGAGACATTGTGTTTGTGTGAGAGAGAGAGAGACTGTGTATGTATGAAAAGTACCAGCGAAGAAGTTCAAAGATGAAGGTGCTATTTAGCTGCCCTGGGTTACTTTGAGGCATACCCGCTCCTGATTGACTGGGACACCGCATTTTAAATTTTCTTTAAGGGGGAATCTGAAGGCACAGAATCGCGGTGTTACCTGAGCCACTAATCCCTGGGAGTGAAATTCCTACACACCAGCAGGTATTATTTAGAGCCTTTCTCAATTAGCAATCATAACACCTGAAGCTTTGAACAGTTGTTGTATGTTTATCTTTCTCTTCAAGTTCACTCTGTTGGCTCTCATAGCCAGCCAAGTTCAAATAACCTTCTGTCTGGAAGCCATGAAGACAACACCCCCAGCCCCCACCCCAAGCAGTTATAACCAGACAGAGACTGGAGACGATTTCCATGATCTCTGTGTGTGTTCTGCCGTCTTTTTATTTCATTGTGCTTTACGACGTGCCTACGTCCATCAAGGATTTGTGGTAGCTCACAATAGTAAACCCACACACCCAACACAAATGCTTCAGAAACACAAAAACACTCAGATCAAAACTCAAGCCATGGGAAAAGAAAAATGTTCCAGGGTGTGTGTTCGGAGGCTTAATTTTCACTTACGGTAAAAGAGACCCAGTAGAAGTGTAATACCAGGTAGTGATTAAGATTGAGCCATTAGGAGTTAAGCCTGTCAGGATTTTATTGCACTGTTTGCTTAAATTCTCCAAGCCTTGTTTTCCCCATTACTAAAAATGGGGACAATGATACTACCTATCTCATAGGACTGAGAACCAAGTAAGATACTGTATAGAAAGTGCCTAACACAGAGTCTGGCATACAGTAAGCAATCATTTGAGTTGTGCTGCCATTTTTACTGCCATTGTGGAATTTTAATTACACCCACATTACCTCCCTTTCTGGCTGTGTGCACACATCTTTGTGGGATTTCTCCTTCTTTGGCCACATGTGAAGACAGGTAAAGAGAATGTATTCCTGGAGTCCCATCATCCAATAGCCCAACTGGGATGCTATGGACCTCTCCTGTGCACGACAGCAGGATTATTCAGGCTCTCAGTCCCTTGGGATTTCTTTAATTTTCTTTTTTAGCTTTGGCCTTGTTTGCCAGCTCTACTGGACATACACATGGGTTGATCTGGCTTGTGGCCTCTGTGGTCATCAGGTGCGGAGCTAAGAGGAGTTGAGGTGATGCCATGTGCTTTCAGGTCGGGCTTCACTGAGGCTCTTCCAGGGGTACAGTCCGAGGAGATCTATGGGCCTCTTTCTGTACTAACCTGAGCTCTGTTGCTCTCTGGAAATGCATGCTCTTCACAGCAACCGGTATCAGAGAACACTGGTAGCCGATTTGATGGCCACAGTCTATAGCACAAATACCTCCGTGTGCTTTCTGTACTCCACCCAAAATACCTAGACACACAGCCATCATGCCCGTTATTTTCTAATTATCACCAGTGGCCACTGTGTCCTCCCACCTCCCAGCTTCCCCTCAGCTTTGCCTCAGTTCCCCAGCTTCCTGAGGCCAGCGTCTCCTGGACAGGCAGGTGTGGAGGAGTTACCCCAAGAGCTATTAACCTAATCCTGCCCAGTATTTGTTTTCCATGTGGATGTCTCCCATTTTCTCTCCAACCAGCAAGATGGGTTCAAGGGGTGCAGTGGTTCATTTCTTATCTCTACATCTCCGTCCCCATCTCTCGTCCTCTGGTCTACCTGGTGCCCGGCACTTAGTATGTGCTCTGTAAATGTTGAATCCGAGTGCGAGTGCAAAAGCAAGGAAGCAAAGGAATGAAGTATGTTGCAGAGAAAATGTTAAAGCAGAAGTAAGCCCTAGAGACCCTTACATGGAGCACCCACACGAAACAGTCAGGGAGACAGAGGCTGTGGCTCCCTTAAGACAGGAGGAGACTCAGCAGCAGGACCAGCGTTGGGGGGGGGGCCCTCTCGCTGTGCTGCCAGACTGCCTCTTATTTCCTTCCTCGGTCTTCATCTAACATTTTTCTCAGAGAGACTCCAGGAGTCTGCACTGCCCTACGTCAGCTCCATCTCTCCTTGAAGTCACTAGTTGATTAACTACAGCATAACTTAGCCTGGCCTCATAACAAAACCAAATCAATAAATATTGATTGAATGTCCACTTTGCCGACAGCCAGGTGAGAATGAGAGAAGGCAGGAAGCACAGAAGAGAGAAGCTGTGTGCAGCTTCTCTGCCTTATTAATGATCAGTCTGACACCCCAGTTCACATTCAAAATCCAGTCCTGGGAAGGCAGCAGGCATGCTTGTGGGCTTTCGGCTCGGAAGGATAAGGCAGGGAGGTCTCTACTGGCTCCAGAGAAAGCCCCTTTCTCCCTCAGGCAAGAGGGAGAGGAGAGAATGTTGTGTAAATAATGAGTCCAAAACTACACCCTGTTCATGTACCAGAACTCCAAGAATGATTAAACCTGACTATAGCTCTAGGATAAACAGAAATTTAACATTGCAATTGCCTGTGCACTTTCTCTCCATGTCTGTCCGTCCCCCTCTGTCACACACGCATGCACACACACAATGTGAACATCTGCTGCCTCCTCACTGGTTCATAAGGACAGCTGTTTAGTTTGATGGAAAAGTAACACTGGACACACTTAAAACACTTGACTGCTGGCCCTGCTCAGGCACCCATTCATTGTGATCCTGGCTTCCTAATTTCTCCAGGCCCCTACTTGTCCATTTTTAAAAAGTATTAATACTGATCTCATTATTTATCTGCTGTACAAGGATGCCTAACTTGATAGGTGTAACAATCCTTACAAGCTGAGACACTATACGGCCCACACAGTTGAAGTATTCTTTTAAAGCTGACTATAGACTTCAAGTGATTGATAGGATAAGTGTCTTTATAACGAGGAAGCACCAGAGCTCCCTCTCTCTGTCTCTGTCTCTGTCTCTCTCCCATGTGAGGACACAACGAAAAGGCACTAGTCTGCAAGAGGTCTCTCACCAAAGTGAAATGGGCTGGCACTTTGACCTTGGACTTCCCAGCTTCCAGAACGGTGAGAAAAGAAATTTCTGTTGTTGAAACTACCCAATCTATGGTGTTTTCTTACAGCAGCCACAAAACAAACCTCAGTAAGTTAAAAAGGGTAGAAACAATACAAAGTATGTTTTCTGATCACGATGTAATGAAATTAGAAATCAATAGCAGGAGAAAATTGGGGAAACACACAAATATGTGGAAATAAAACAACACAATTCTATATAACCAATGGATCAAGAAGAAATCAAAAAAATGCTTTGAGGTGGGTCGCTTGGCTGGCTCAGTTGGAGGAGTGCGACACTCTTGTTCTCCGGGTCTTGAGTTTCAGCCCCACGATGTGTGTAGAGATTAGTTAAATAAGTAAAACTTAGAAAAAATAATTTGAGGCAAAATGAAAATGAACACACAACATATCAAAATGTATAGAACTCAGCTATAGCAATGCTATAAGGGAAATTCATAGCTGTGGCTGCTGATATTAAGGAGGAAGATCTCCAGCCAACAATCTGATCTCCCACCCTGAGATACTGGAAAAAGAACACACTACACCTAAAAATGAGCAGAAGGAGGGAACTAATGATATAAATGGAAATTTAGGAAGAGCTGACAAGATGGCAGAAGAGAAGTGGAAAGAGAAGCCTACCTTCCACAAGCCCACCTACCCAGGCAGACCTCAACCAGCTGCTGGACATGCTCTACAAGCAGCTGATGCAGCGCCGAAAAGATGAGCGTCTCAGCCCAGGTATATGAAGGAAGAGCACTCGCTACTGAACTCCTGTGCAAGGCCAAGAAGGAGGCTTCCCACAGAGGGAAGCTGGAGGTGGCTAAGATGCACCTGTAGGACATGGTCCATCCTGCCCAAGATGGTGGCAGCATTGTGGATGTCTACAATGGCAAGACCTTCAACTAGGTAGAAATCAAGCCCCAGACGATTGGCCACTACCTGAACAAGTTCCCCATCATCTACAAGCCTGTGAAGTCTGGCAGACCTGTCGTCGGGGCCACCTACATCTCCTCTGTATCTCTCTCAAGTAGCCTGTTTCACCAATAAATTTTTTTTATCTTTTAAATTTTATTTATTTTGAGAGAGAGACAGAGAGATGGAGAGGGGAGGGGCAGAAAGAGTGGGAGAGAGAGAATCGCAAGCAGGGTCCACACTCCATTAGCATGGAGCCCAATGTGGGGCTCCACCTCACAAACCATGAAATCATGACCTAAGCTGAACCAAGAGTCGGACACTTGTCTGACTGAGCCACGTAGGCACCCTATAACCTGTTCCACCAATAAAGGCACAGACTTCTCTAAAATAAAAAAATAAAATAAAATAAAGCATAAATAAAAATGTTTATTTTTAAATTTTTAAGTGTTTTTTATTTTTATTTTTGAGAGACAGAGACAAAGCATGAACAGGGGAGGAGCAGACAGAGGAGACACAGAATCTGAAGCAGGCTCAGGGCTCTGAGCTGTCAGCACACAGCCCAATGCTGGGCTTGAACCCACTAACTGTGAGATCATGACCTGAACTCAAGTTGGATGTTTAACCAACTGAGCCACGCAGGTGCCCCCAAATAATAAACAAACAGACAGACAGACAAAGTGCAAATTTAAAGAAATAGAGACTAGAAAAATGATAAAAAGAAGTCAATGAAACTAAAAGCTGGTTCTTTGAAAAGCTCAGCAAAATAGACAATTAACTAGACTGACTAAAAGTCATCTATAAACAGACTTTTGGATTTAAATAGTCTTTTTGCTCTGGATAGGAACCTCGGGCCCTTACTCATCCTTTCCAATGGCCAAAGAGACTGAAGCTTTAAAAGCTGGTGGTCTGGCCAACGCAGAGGCAAGACTGGAGGCCAAGTGTCCTGTCCACTATGGGGGCCTTCTGACACTCAACCCCCTTCTCTAACTTCTCACACCCAATCAAATGCTTGTATGTCAGCTTGTACTTGAAAGGCAATAGGAAAACGATGAAGAGAACCTTGCCATGATGTTAAGCTGAGAAATCCTGAGCGAATCAAATCATTGCCTCCTCCTTTGTCTTCTGCACAAGTCAACAGGTGTCCTATTTTGAAGAAAGGATCACTCTTCCAAGCATTGGACCTACTTTCTCTGATTGCTTAAGAACAACCCAAGGCTTTAAGAGATGTGGTAGCAGAGAACTTATATCATGCTTGTATAAAGAGCTGTTCCCTTTCAGGGTCACAGTGACTTCTGGCATTACAACGCTAGACAGGGGAAAGTTGAGCAGTGGAAGAGCTCGGGTGTGTACTATATTAGACAATATGCTCTATTTTCTGGAAGCAGAATCCCCAGAACATTCCCTGCATCTCTCACAGTATTTCAGAAGCACTGCCCCCCAGTGTGTGTGGCAAAATCTAGGATGACCCCACTCTGTGTGATTTTGGAGAGAATGCTTGATTTTTTTCCTGAGGAAAAAGGAGCCTTCCNGCATGACCACTCTCAAGCATGTAGATTTTGCCCCCCCTTTAAAGTTTATTTATTTGGGGGTGGGGGGCGAGAGAGCAGGATGAGCCAGAGAGGAGCAGAGAGAGAAAGAGGGAGACAGAATTCCAAGCTGGCCCAATGCTATCAGCGTAGAGCCTGACACGGGGCTAAATCTCACAAACCATGATATCATGACCTGAGCTGAAATCAAGAGTCAGATGCTTAACTGACCACGCCACCCAGGCACCCCTAGACTTTGTCCCTTTTTTAAGTAGTATTTTCTCACGGGGTTCCAGCAACAGACATGCCTTCACAATTCCAGCTAGGCTTGCTCTCCTCTTGACATGAATTTCATTCAGCTAATGAGAGAGTAGAACCTGAAGGCAGGGAGAGGATTTTAGTTGCAGTCAAATGAGCTTGGGTCAAAGGAAGGAGTCTTGCAGTCATAATAACAACAGTGATTTACGGAGAACTTACTATAGCCAATCGTGTTCAAAGTACTTTATGTGGATTAGCTCATTTAATCTAAAAAATTGTGATATAGCTACTCTTATTGACTCCATTTTATAGATAAGAAAACTGAGGCAAAGTCTTTAAGGAATCTGTCCAACATCACAAGAGGCTAGGTTCCATTAAGTTGGTTTTTGTTTTGTTTTGTTTGGTTTGGTCACCACACCACATAACCAGCCTTTTGAGGGAGTCAGTTTTAAGATTTGGCACTACCAAGTACTGTTTGGAATCCAGAAACAAACCTCTATCTTTCATTTGAAGAGACTGGAGTCTAGAGTGTCCACTAGTGTTAATAATAGTGGAGTTAATTACCTAAGGCACAATCATATAGCTCTAGGTTCAGTAGTTAGAAACCACCAAACCACAAATTCATTGGCTAGATCCTTATAAAATAATTCTGGATATTTCTGAGAAAAGAGAGAGCCTTGCCCAAGTGTTCTAGACCCTGGCTGCTCATTGAAATCACCTGAAGACCTTTTAAAAAGTACTTATACCCAGGCCCTGTGAATCAGAATCTCTAGGGCAAACCTTGGACAACTGCATTCTTTTTTTTTTTAATCACCCAGGGGAATGCAGTGCATAGTGAAGGTTGAAAACCACTCACTTTGCCAGTATCTGATATATTCTTGCGTCGTGGCCATGCCAACACTCTATTTAGTTAAGAACTCAGTGATGCTGGAATAGGGTTGGGGCATCTTAGAAAAGCAAAGTCAGAATGGCTGTTGGTGTCTTGAATTCTTTCTGTGAATTAAGAACCACTTGGGGCGCCTACGTGGCTCAGTAGGTTAAGCACCCGACTCTTGATCTCAGCTCAGATCTCCATCTCAGGGTGGTGGGTTCCAGCCCGTGTGGAGCCTACTTTAAAAAAAAAAAAAAGTAATAAATAAATAAAAGAACCATTCACATAGCACGTAATCACTTCCAGGTATTTCCCCTAAACATAATATTAAGTAAAAGAAAGTAAGTGCTAGAACAAACACAAGCTTTTGGAAGTAAACTGGCTTGTTTGTCTAATCCAGAAAGGTATCAGCAGACCTATCTGATATCCACACATATCTCAGCCTTAGCCTTTCCCTCTCTTGGCATGCAAAGGCCGAAGGGTCCCAGACTAACCATCTGGCCTCAAAGCTAAAATCAGGCTGAAATCTATAGATATTCACTTATTAAAAAGAAGAAGGAGAAGAAGAAGAAGAAGAAGAAGAAGAAGAAGAAGAAGAAGAAGAAGAAGAAAAGAAAAGAAAAGTGTGGGCCAAATGAAGGACACACAGTCTCTCCCAGCAGAAGAAAATTGGCCGGCTTGCCCCGAGGGCAAGTGCTAATGTACAGGACCGGAGGAAAGAAGTGGGAAGGAAAGAGAATGCCATCTCTCCAGCCTGCCCCCCATTCCCTCCTGCATGACATAAACAAACAGTCGTTTGAATCCCTTTGCTTCTCCTTTTTGATCCTGCACAATGATAAAGACCATCCCTATGGTGTTTTCAGGGGTAGTTAGAGAAAACTGCATTTTGTCAGTTTGAGTAAGTCCATTTGAATCAGTCCATTTTTTTTTTAAAGACTGAGATCAAACAGAGGTGAAGGAAAGTGGGGAGTGGGGTTAAATGGTCCATTTGAGATGTTTGCCTTGGGTTACATGAGAGGGAAAACGGAATGCGGGCCCCTGAGCAACGCGTGCAGGGCCCTCCCGGCGCAGACATCCTGCAGTAAGGAGAGGCACAGGTTCACACCAACCCCTGAAGGACTCGAGGTCACACGTTGAAATCCAACTCCTTTCCTAAGGCAGAATTAACCTGAAGACCTGAGTTAATAAAAACTCTTTGATGAGTCGTGATGAACAATGACCAAAGCATCAGGGTCCAAAGAAAACAATTACAAACGGAAAAATAGCTGAAATTGTTTCTTATGTTTGTCAATGAAATGCAAATTGTGTGCTAAGAACACTAGATGCCTCAGTGAGTCGTACCTGTGACCAATTTACCTGTGATCAGACACTGAGGACAGACGATGTCATTAAAGCGATCACAGTAACACTAGTGGTCTTGCTTTGAATTCTTTAACCTGTGGATTTTGATGAGCAGTCTTCTTTTTTGCTCATTTCATAGCACGCAGAAAGACTGAACGGCAACACCGTCTTTCCCACCCCCTTCCCCCACCCCCTCATCTTTCCTTTTAAGTTTTGGCCCGTATGCTAATGACAAAGGGAACACCGGGAGGGAGGGCTTTCCACTTTAAGATCCTTTGGTGCCCAGCATGGGCTGGAGTCAGGGAAGGAGGAGGTTCGCCCCCATCAGAGACAGAGTGTCTCAAATAGGAGCCTCCGCTTTTTTCTAAGGAGGAAAGTCTTCATGATGAGGCTGATCATAAGGACAGATAGGGATACTGGGAGCCAAGGTTTCTTAACCTTCTTTATTTGGGGTTTGCATATTCACCAACAAAAATCCTCATTGTTGAGAAGCTGTCTGAAACCTTTTTATATGCATTTAAGCAAAGTTGAATTTGCTTTCTTTAATCCCTAGGAGGAGGGAGGAGAATTGCTATTTATTAAAATTTTAAAGTATGCCCGTCTCTCACAAACACCCTCATGTTAAATCCTGTAACTACCCAGTGAGGTCAGCATTAGTAGTTCCCTTTTACACAGATAAAGAAACTATTCAGAGAGGGAGGGCATCTTTTCCAAGGTCGCACAGTAAACTTGCAGCAGAGCCAGGTTTCAAGTCTAAGTGTGCTGGGCTCTGGGATCCCCGCTCTCGTTCTCTATACCCTGCAGGCAGTGCCATTTTCTCCTTTTGGTCCATCATCATCTTCTCCCAATTCTCTTGCCTCCCATCCTGAAGGGTGGTTTTACCAAGGACAGCATCTCCCCTCCCCTGCAACTCTCCTTATTCCTTTTTTTTTTTAAATGTTTTATTTTATTTATTTCTAGGAGAGAGAGAGAGACAGCGTGAGCTGGGGAGGGTCAGAGAGAGAGGGAGTCACAGACTGAAACAGGCTCCAGGCTCTGAGCTGGCAGTCAGCACAGAGCCCGACGCGGGGCTCGAACCCACGAACCGTGAGATCATGACCTAAGCGAAAGTCGGACGCTTAACCGACTAAGCCACCCAGGCGCCCCAACTCTCCTTATTCCTAATGACTGAGCTCTCCCACCCCCCAACCAGGGCCTTATGGGGAGTGTGGGAACTTCTGAGCAATTGAAACCTTGATGACTCTTTGTGACCAGAAGAAAGAATAAATGATATCCCAGTCTTGGCATTTCTCCAGCTCTTCTCCTGCTCCTTCTTAATAATATGGGGACATTTCTGTTCCAGTTTAGGTCACAAGGGCTAAAAGCGTGGGCTCTGGAATAAGATAGAGCCATGTCCGAATGTACTGTGTGGCTTTGTGGAAGTGACTTCAGCTTGTAAAATGAGGATAATCATGGAATTTTGTGAGCAGTGCAGAAAATAGCGCAAGCAAGGAGCTCAGAGCGGAGACTGGCCCATAGAAGTGTTTCTCCTCCTCCTCCTCTGCCTCCTCTTCATTTGTCCTCTTCCTCATCCTTCTCCTCCTTATTATTACTATGGTTTCCCCCGGAAACGGGAGGTAGAGCAAGGGTGCAGAGTGGTATGTCTGCCAAGATGGCACAGCCTGGTCTGCCCGCTCTCAGCCACCCGCAGGTTCTCAGGGGCTAGTGGGGAAGGGGAGGAGGGGACAATGGAGATGCAGCTGGGGCCTCCGGCCTCTGCCCTTCCCTCTGGCTCCAGAGACCTTACTGGTGACATGATTAAGAATCAGGGATGGAGCGAAACAGAAAGAGCTACAAGGCTGGAACTTAGATGAAATACAACTGCATGAGCATGACGGAAATACTGTGCTCTTGGGATTTAACCAAAATGCCCGAATTCACCTTCACTGCTTCTGAGCTATTTACCCTTGGGCACATTATTTCATCTCTCTGAGTCTCAGTCTCTCCATCCTAATGTTTATTGAGATAGGTGAGGCACCTTGCTGATCACTTTTCCTATATATCATATATACCTAAGAGAGCTCACATTCACATGCACCCTGCAAGCTGTTACTGACATCCTAGTCCGCTTTATGCCACTGCCTAGTGAATATCTCTTGAGCCATACACCGTGCTGGAAATAGGGAGGTGATTGTGAACAAGGCAAGTATGCCTCTTGCCTCACGTAGCTTGCGTTCTGGGGGTAATTTGAGGTATGAGTGGGTTATCATGTCCAGCGGACAGTGTGACTTTAGTAAACGTCAGTTCTCTCTTCCTTTGTTGTAATTCACCTTATTGTGCCTCACAGAGTTCAGCGATTAACCTCATTCACATAAAATTAATAGTTTTAGAATAAGAAATGGTTAACAAGCAACAACTACATATGGTCTAACATAGCATGGAAGGGAGAAGACCTGCCTCGATTTAAAACAGTAATAGTAGCAACGCCCCAGCGGAAGCTTGAATCACACTATATTTCTTGACTTCCCAGGAGGGCAGTTCCATCCCTTGCTTTGTTAAAGTGGGTTCTAACAGCAAGGCATCAAAACAGACTGTTGAATGCTCACTGGGGTAGAAAACCAGAGCCCAACAGCAGTGGCCCACAGAGCCAACAGGTGGGAACAGGGGAATTGCAGGTGTGACAGCAAACAGAGGCAGGCTGGCTGGCCCGCTGCCCACCTGGACAGACTGACCAACCGCAGCCACCAGCCACAGCCCAGAGCAGGGAACGCTGCCCGCCTTTCTCCCGGAAGCTAATCCAACCAAGAGAAAAGCACCCAAGAAAAAACAGTACTACTTTGAACCCAGGCAAGGCTTTGTCAAGAGGGATGCCCAGAAAAATGTACTCTGCCCAAAGGGAATGCTCTTTCTGCAAAAATTGGGCTGCTCAAAGAATTTGACTCTATTAACATTTCAATGCCTCCACGCAAGCTTTCAATGATCAGATCTCATTAATAGTACTCTCAAGGACAATTACCTATCATTATGGATGTATTGCTTTGCCCTTTTAATTAGGATGATAATGTCCAGTGTAAATAAAGCCTTTTTTGCTAATTTCGGTTGTGCACAATGAATAGCCTTTTTTTCTTTTACTTTTTTTCCCCCTTTTCCCCTAGGGTTCTTTGGACTGAATTTACTCTGGTTCCTGAAGTGTGGAAAAAGTAAACAAGGTTTTGTTTGGATTCCACCCTTCAATTTCTCTGGGCTAAAACACACAAAAGTGCCAGAAAGTTATCCCAATGAAAATAATTATTCTGCAGTTTGATAATAGTTTCAGAAAATGTTACAGAACAAAAAAAAATTCAGAGTTTTTGTTATAATTAAAGAGGTCAGGTGGGGGGATATTTGGCCTATTTCCAATTGCTTTGTATTTCCCCAGAAAGTTAAACAATTTAAAAATTCGTGTTAAATGTTAGCTAAATGGGTACTTGAGTCATTACAAAAAGGATCCCACATAGCAGATTAAATATTGCACATGATTACATCAAATTCAGATGCAAAAACCTAAAGTAATCAATATAACATTTCTGAAAGATGAGATGAAACAAAGGACTTACACATACAAAGAAACAAAAATCATTGAAATAAGGGATTTTAATCTTTCCTTGTGGCCCTTAGTGATCTTAGTCTAGTTTGTGGGAATTGACTTACCTCGGGGGAATATGCTAATGGTCCCCAGGGTACAGGTGTCCCTCACGTGTCTTCGGAGAAACCTCTGGCTGAGAGCAGTCAGAAGTGGATGCCACGCCTCACTTATGAGAACAAGAACATCTCCCTGGCCTGTTCTGAGTGTTGTTCTAAGGCTAAAAATAGGGCAAGATTTACTAAATGGCTTGAAGTTCTAGAGCAGAAAATAACTTGTAACAAAAATGCCAACAGGTGGTTAAGATTATGAGTGATTATTGTATTCTTTCTTTCCACAGTGATTACTGAAATGAATTCCATCACTTTTTTGGTAAAAAAAAATTAGGAAATAAAAAATATATGATGCTATATAAGGTAATTTTAAAAATACTATCTTTATTGGCCCACTTAAGGGGGTTTTATGATGGTTAGGTCTCACCTCAATTACCATTTACATAGAGAGGCTTGTAGGGCAGACCCCAATGGTCCCCCACAAATCTAAGAAACCTCTCTTCTATTTACCATTATTTAAAAAAAGATATTTTTTCCTCTTTTAAAAAAAGTTCATTTAATTTGATAGAGAGCGAATGAGTGCAGGGAGGGGCAGAGAGAGAGGGAGACAGAGAATCCCCAAGCAGACTCCATGTTATCAGCGGAGAGCCTGACATGGGGCTCCATCTCACAAACCGTGAGATCATGACCTGAGCTGAAATCAAGACTCCAACTCTCAGTTAGGTGAGCCACCCAGGTGCCCTGATGTTTTTATCTTTTTTAAGTCTCTTTATCCACGAACTCCTTGAAAATGATCTCTATTATATTCCTAACAAATATTTTTAAAAATATTGAGCGTAAATAATGTGTAAACAAGCCTTTAAAAACCTATATTCCTTGGGATGCCTGGGTGGCTCAGTTGGCTTCAGATTCTCTCTCTCTCCCACTGTGCTCCTCTCTCCGGCTCATGCACTGTCTCTCTCTCTCAAAATAAAATAAAAATAATTTAAAGACGTATTTCTTTGGTTATAAAAATTAATAGAAGCCCACACACATTTTAGAAACTATAAAATAATACCTAAAAAAATCGCCCATAAACCTACCAACTGGAATCAATTGCTGTCAGTATTTCTGTGGATCAGGCAGGAAGCCCATCATGGCTGGGGACTGCTTTCCAAGAGACTCTGACCCCCTCGGTTGAGGGCAAGGGCATGCTAGGGCTGACTTGTCCTTGTCACCAGACCTGTTTATGCCCCTTGTAATGGAAGTGATTTACTTGAACATTACATAAGGTAGGGAAATATGAGTAAGAAAACAAGGAGGGTCTCCATGCAAACCAGATTGAAGGCTTTGGAGAGACTCCACGGAAGCAGGAGCTTTTTCTTTTCTTTCCTTTTTTTTTTTTTTTTTAGATAGAAAGGGTTCTGCACTCAGGTTGCCTTGAAGGGGTGTGACTTCAGTTTGAGGTGGAGCTTCTCCCAGCCACCATATTCCATGGTCTAGAAGAGCTGTGGGCAGGCTGAGGTGGGGCCAGTCACTTCAGTCCAATAACCCACGATCTGAAAACTAATAGACTTCACCTTCCCTTCCTCTGAGAAAAAAATCACCTGGCTGGAAAACTCCAGATCTAGAAGACTGGAGAGGGTCTCAAGGACATCTGCTGGGTCCATACATTTTTGAGGATTTGCTCCAGATCCTTCAGTTGGATAACAGTTTAAATGAACCAAAGCTTTATCTAAATACCAGCTCAAGTTTTCCCCTGCTGCCCCAGGGAAAAGGAAACCCTTCTTCCCCTCATTTCTGTTTCTTGTGGTTTTCATGATTTAGAAAGTGCCCCCAGAATGGTTAGGGATGAGTCAAACTCCACCGAAGCTGTGTTGGTCCAGACTCCCATCCAGATCTACTCTATTTAAGAAGGCTGGAGAGCAGGGAGCATAGTCAGGTGACATTCCTGGATGGAGTCCCAGCTAGGTGCCGAGGCAGGAAGAGGCCTCCCACAGGCTTTCTGGCAGGTAAAGTGAAGGGACGGGGTGGCGGCCAGCTCGTTTTTCCATTTGCGCCTCACCCGAGGCATCACTGATAGTCCAAAGGACTCTTTGCAGTGACCTCTGCTGTCTTTCCCTATCGAGACCGTACTCCTCTCCCTGCTGTTGCTGTGGGGGCCCCCACCCTCACTCCAGCCGATGCCATTTGGTGGGTCTATCAGTCAAGGTGCTGGAGCAGAGCAGGCAGGAGGCCATCTGACCAGAGGCAGGCCGGTTAGATGCCTTCTCTGGGATCTGAATCTTGGGCTAAGGGGTAGAAAACGGTATGCCAGCATCCTGAGGAGACCATTAACTCATTCCTGCTGACTCAGAACCTGAGAGTAGTCCCAGTTCCTGTCCCTCCTGAGCCTGAATATTCGGATTTCTTCTTGGTTCTGTGAGCTGTCCGTATGTTCCCACTGAAATCTGTTTCTGGCAAAAGTATCCTAAGTTAATTTCTTCTGATTGAATCCTGAGGGACATAACTCATTCAGTATGTGTGTGTGTGTGTATACATATATGCCCATAGATGTGTGTTTTGCCCTAAAAGCAGGGTCTGTTCATTTTACAGTCAATCATACAACAACTACATATTCAGTTTACTACATATATTCCTTTCACTAACATCTAGGCCACTGAGCTAGGAATAGAAAGTAGGAAAAGGTGTAAGATTCAATGCTTTGGTTCAAAGCCATGGTACACATGTGTGTATGTGTTTAGTCTTCTTATGAGAAGAATCCCAAAGTCCTCACACCATGTTGTGATGGACATCTATAAGCCCTGTCCTTCTATATTGGTGGCAGTGGGATTGGCGTAGGGAGTGGTAGCTATTTCTCCCGCATGATCCCACCTGCCCAACACCTCATCTTATCCAGGCCAATCATATTTTTCTCCTAGGAACTTAGAGTGTGGAAGGGGAAACAGGTATGGGAGGGAAAGAGAGAAGGACTGCGAGAAAGGCTGAGAGAAAGAGTTAACGGGTTTCTTCTATGTGGGTCAACCATAAACACTTGAATGGAATGGGAAGCCATCTTCTGCCCATGAAGTGCATGAGTAACAGAGCAAGGTAGTTTGCCAAGAAAGAAGAACGGGTAGGACCATCAGAGAGAAACCAAGATGAGAGGCGGTAAAAGGCCACCCAGTTCCAGGCCACAGACCTTTTTGTGACCTATGTGCACTTCCATCTTTGGATTCTGTGTGACCCCTAGATCCCAATGATGTATTCCTGCTTGCATAACCAGCTCAAGGACTTGCAGCTCAGAGTCCTAACTAATATAAGCATGAATTCCAAGTGCTATAGAAACCCAGTCCATAGAATGACATTCTCTAGGGTGAGAAGAGACTCCACAAGGCTGTCTGTACATAGTAGGTAGCATTTCACTCCTCTTTTGTGGGAACCATCAAACGTTTACCTTTCCTTACATCCCTGAATTAGTTCAGCATTGGCATATTTTGCTTTTGTTGCCACGTTCTACTGCAGTTCAATAGCTTCCGTTTGTATGTTCCATGAATGTAAATATATTACCACCACAGATTAAGATTTGAAGCAAGTCCAGGGGCACCTAGGTGGCCCAGTCAGGTAAGCCTCTGACTTCAGCTCAGGTCATGATCTCACGGTTCGTGGGTTCAAGCCCGCATCAGGCTCTGTGCTGACAGCCAGCTCAGAGCCTGGAGCCTGTTTCAGATTCTGCGCCTCCCTCTCTCTCTGACCCTCCCCTGCTCACTCTGTCTCACTCTCTCTCAGAAATAAATAAAAACATTTTTAAAAAATTTAAAAAAAAAAAAGATTTGAAGCAAGTCCAGAGTGCCTGGGGTGGCTCAGTTAGTTAAGTGTCTGACTTTCACTCAGGTCATGACCATGAGTTTAAGCCCCGCATTGGGCTCTCTGCTGTCAGTGCAGAGCCTGCTTCGGATCCTCTGTCTCCCTTTCTCTCTGCTTCTTTCTCTCTCTCTCTCTCTTTCTCAAAAACAAAATAAAATATTGCCTGGGTGGCTCAGTCGCTTAGTTATCCGGGTCTTGGTTTCAGCTCAGGTCATGATCTCATGGTTCCTGAGTTTAAGGCCCGCATGGGGACTCTACACTGACTGATAGTGCAGAGCCTGTTTGGGGTTCTTTCTCTTTCCCTCTCTCTCTGCCCCTCCCCTGCTTGCTCTCTCTCTCTCAAAATAAATAAGTAAACTTAAAGAAAAAAAGATTTGAAGCAAGTCTGACATTCACATAGTCCTTCACAAGGACCCCATCAGAGGTCATACAATGAAATTTATCAGTGTAGCCTATACTGCACAGGATATAACACCAAATCTTTTCCATCATGGCTGCCGTGACTAAAGATTCTTTGGTCCCATCCAAATTCTTACTGCCATCATTCATTAATACAGGTAACTAGAGGGTACTGCTCACACCTGTGCACTCACCAAAATAACACATCACTGGTAATGTTAGAGTCACTTAGCTGATTTGAAAATTTTGGAAAATAAACTGGACATGTTGTTTGGCTGCTTGCTTGCTTTCATTCTCTTGAACAATATCTGCCTGCAGGGAGCACGGCCTTTCCTGTGCTTTTCCACTGTGTCAGTCTGCAGGCCCAGGACCCCAGGAGACTGCAATTCTGGAGTTCAGGCTGTAGGCCCATTTTGGTTCTTCCATTAAGCCCTGACCTCAAGTGTGTCCCTCTCAATTATAAAGATGACATTTTGAGCTCCGTAATTAATCTTTATTTTGTGTCTCACCTTGTTTAGAACCTAGTGTGGAAAAAAAAAGTACAATTGATTGGGGGCTCCTTTGGCAAGCCCAAAAAACCATTCCTCGAATTTTTTCCTGCCTCATTTTGCACATGCTGAGTTCCAGTATTTCCCCAGTTGCTGGTTAGGGCAGATATATTTTGCTACATTCAATAAATACTTTTATAAACTCATCTGTAAAAGGTTTAAATGTCCTGACATCAAATTTATAACTGCATTTTTTTAATGTTTATTTTTGAGAGAGAGAGAGAGAGAGAGAGCATGAGCATGAGCAGAGGAGGGGCAGAGAGAGAGAGAGAGAGAGAGGGAGACACAGAATCTGAAGCAGGCTCCAGGCTCGGAGCTGTCAGCACAGAGTCCGACACGGGGCTCGAACCCACGGACTGGATCTCGAGATCATGACCTGAGCTGAAGTATGATGCTTAACCAACTGAGCCACCCAGGCGTCTCCATAACCGTATTTTGCAGCAATTTCATTGACTTCATTCACATGTTAAAAATGAACTTTTGAAATGTTTATCTTCATTTTCAGTTTGGCAAAGTTTTCATCCCATACTGTCTCACTTATTCTTGTTCTTTTATGGTTTTTTATAATAAATATTGATTTGTATTCTTTAGATACAGTCATTCTTTACAGAATAAACATAGTAATATTCTTGATTTACAGAGAGAAATAGTCTCTCACAATTTTCTTAAAATAGGTGACCCTTTCAGTCTAAAGGTTGTTTTCTCTCCTCATTTATCCTAAAGGCATAAGAGCTGAAAACAATGTTAGAAAAAAAGTAGAAGGGTGATTAGAAATGGCAAATGATGCCTGGCCAGAGACTGTGGAGATACAGGTGTGGTAGGGGCTGAGCTGAGCTGACATAAGGCATCTACTTCACTTGGGGCCATTACTGCCCAGTGTTGCTAGATCATATGACTTTTAAAAAGAAGCTGAAACCTGATTTTTATGTGAACTTTCAGTTAAAATTTTTTTAATGTTTATTTATTTATTTAAAAAAATTTTTTTAATGTTTTATTTATTTCTGAGAGAGAGAAAGACAGCATGAACAGGGGAGGATCAGAGAGAGAGGGAGACACAGAATCAGAAGCAGGCTCCAGGCTCTGAGCTGGCTGTCAGCACAGAGCCCGACGCGGGGCTTGAACCCATGAACTGTGAGATCATGACCTGAACCGAAGTCGGACTCTTAATGACTAAGCCACCCTGGCGCCCCTATTTATTTATTTTTGAGAGAGAGAGAGAGAAGGCACACATGCACATGGAGAGGGGCAAAGATAGAGAGATAGAAAACCCCAAGTAGGCTTCATGTTGTCGGAGAAGAGGCTGATGCAAAGCTTGAATTCACAAACTGTGAGATCATGACCTGAGCCAAAATCAGGAGTTGGACACGTAACCAACTGAGTACCCCTAAATTTT
Source organism: Crocuta crocuta (assembly GCF_008692635.1). Taxonomy (NCBI): domain Eukaryota; kingdom Metazoa; phylum Chordata; class Mammalia; order Carnivora; family Hyaenidae; genus Crocuta; species Crocuta crocuta. Next base: position 5,147,585 of record NW_027533334.1, on the reverse strand, counting down.
TTTTAATTAATTAATTAATTTTATTAAAAAAGTACTGCCTTACTTCAAACAGAATCACTGAACAAATCAACAAAATACATGTTTTTTGGTCAGACTCCTCCTTACTTCCCTAAGGGCTGCCCATTTGTCCATTATCAGAGGCATTAAGGAGCTCCTAATGTGGTTGGGCACAAACTATCTTTGTCATGAAATTTGTGGGGGCCAGGATTGGGGCCCTTCTTTGGGACAGGCTGTCTTCCTTTCACACGGCTGAGATGCCTGGAGCAGGAAACACAGGGGGTAGGTATGGTGGGCTAGTCCTGGCCAAGGACCCATTTTACATTTTGCCCTGGGGCAACCCAGGCGCCTGGTGACTCACCCACACTATCTCCCGGATTCCAAGCTGGCGAATTCCACTCAGACTTCTTTCCCTCAACTTTTCTTTCCCTCTGAATCTGCCCATTCTCACTGTTTTTATTTTTTAACCTGGAGTTCACGTTCTGTAGACTGGTGGATACTTGTGAATCCTACCAATTGGGGAACACAGCTAACAGCTGAAATAAGAAATATCTAGTCCAATTAGAAAGGCAAAATGTCTGGGGTAAGATATAACAGCCAGGAAAAAAAATTCAATTCTTGTGGAAACAATAAAATATTACAGAATCCAAAATAAAAACTACCTTTTACAAGAGACATATACAACATTTTAAGCTTTCCTATAAAACTGATTTGACATTCTGAGAAGTGCATACACACCTATATTACACAATGTCCTCACACGTGTATAAAACTTCTACAAGCCTTTGTTTTAATAAATATTAAGAACAAGGATTTTTTTAGTATATTTTTTATGTTTATTGATGATTTGAATATCCACTTTTTGGAATTGCTTATTCAAGTTTATTGGCTCATTTCCCATTAGACCGTCTTTTTCTTATGGATTTGTACAAGTCTTTCTCTTTCACTCTTTTTCTTTCTTCTTCCTTTCTTCCTTTCTTCCTTTCCTTTCCTTTCCTTTCCTTTCCTTTCCTTTCCTTTCCTTTCCTTTCCTTTCCTTTCCTTTTTCCTTCTTTCTTTTGGCTTACTCCAAGGTCATGAAGGTATTTTTCCTGTGTTGTCTTCTGGAAGGCTTATAGTTTTATTTTTAACATTTAAAATTACAATCTCTTGGGGTACCTGGGTGGCTTAGTAGGTTGAGTGTCTGACTCTTGATTTCAGCTCAGGTCATGATCTCAAGGTCTTGGGATCAAGCCTCACATTGGGCTTTGTGCTCTGTGTGGAGCCTGCTTGAGATTCTCTCTCTGTCTCTCTGTTTCTGTGCTCCACTCCCTGCTTGTGCTCTTGGGTGGCTCAGTTGGTTAAGCAACTGTCTTTGGCCCAGGTCATGATCTCTTGGCTTGTGAATTTGAGCCTCGCATTGGGCTCTGTGCTGACAGCTCAGAGCCTGGAGCCTGCTTCAGATTTTGTTCGCCTTCTCTCTCTACCCCTCCCCTGCTTTCTCTCTCAAAAATAAACATTAAATTTTTTTTTAATTTAAAATAATTAAAAATTATAATAAAATTATAATCCACCTGGAATTAACTTGTCCTGTGTGAAGTAGGAAGTTCCTTCCTTTCTTAATTTAGATATCCTATTAGCCCAGATTCTATTATTAAAAACACTGTCCTATCCCTACCACACTGCATATAGCTTTGTCATAAATGAAGATGTGTGGGTCTACTCTGTCCATTCGTTTTTCAAGTCTGTTTGTTTTTCCTTAAGCTTTACAAATTACCCATGTGTGGAAGGCAGTGTCTAAGATGGCTCCAATGATCCCCATCTCCTCATATTCATGCCCTGGTGCTGTTCTCTCCCACACTGCATCAAGATTGGTTTGTGTGACCAACAGAACACTGCAGAAGGAATGGTATACCACTCTCAGAATGAGGTTATAAAAAATGCTAAGGCTTCTGTTTCCTTCTCTCTCTGTCACTTGTTCTAGGGGAAACCAGATGTTATTTCCTGAGGATATTCAGACATCTTTGTGGAGAGAGTCACATGACAAGTAATTGAGCCCTCTGTCCAACAGTCCATGGCACAGCCTCATGAGTGAACTTGGAAAGAGATCCTCTAGCCTTCTGATGATTGCAGACCCAGCTAATGGCTTGACCACAACCTCGTGAAAGACCTTGAGCCGGCAGACCGGCTCATGGATTCCTAAGTTTCAGAAACCAAGTGAGATAATGTTTGTTGTTTCAGGGTGCTATATTTTGGCCTAGTTTGTTACACAGCAATAGATAACTAATATACCATTGTTTCACCTAAGCCTGGGTGGCTTAGTCGGTTGAGCGTCTGACTTTTGCTTAGGTCATGATCTCGCGGTTCGTGGGTTCGAGCCCCAGGTCAGGCTCTGTGCTGGCTGCCAGCTCGGAGCCTGGAGCCTGTTTCAGAGTCTGTGTCTCCCTCTCTCTCTGACCCTCCCCTGCTCACACTGTCTCTCTCTCTCTCTCTCTCTCCTAGAAATAAATAAAAATATTAAAAAAAAAGTACAGTGAAAACCATACTATCCTCTGGTTTTCTCCAAAACCTAGTATACTGAGAAGGGCATCGGCCAGTATGTGCCACAGTGACCTGCCGATTCTCTCTACAGTACTCTGGAAAAGCTCAGGGCTTTCTGCCAGAACCACCCAGAAAGAACTGAGACCATGTGACACAGGGAATGGAGGGAGCTGTATGATCAGGGCAGATAAAACAAGTAAATCATCCCTATTAAGCAGATGCTACAGACTAGTCCTAAATTTTCTAGTGTCTGAATCTCAATTCTCCCAACTGGGTTGGGATATCAAGCTAGACATATCATGCCTATGTCTTGGCCTGATACTCTGGATCCATGACTTAGCTTTACCTTCTTTTGGCCCACTTACATTTCCTCCGAATACCCTTTCTGGCATTTTTGCTCCACTTCCTGATTTTCATTCCTGGTTTATGGCTCTGCTCATACTTATGGTTTTGCAGTTCCGAGGCTTAGACAGGACAGTTCCCTCTAGTCGGTAGCCCCGCACATCTCACATCAGACCACGCTCAGCTTGGGCTTTCTTAGCAGAAGACCACGGGGATGGATTCAGGCAAATGAAGTCAGATTGGGGTAGGTCTCAATTCACAGATTAGATTAGATTAGATTAGATCGTCCTATGTATGCTGAGGAATTGCTCAAGGTTTTCAAACAGGGAAGAAACAGTCATATTAGGTTATTTGAATATGTTTTTCCAGGTTCAGACATTTTCAAGAGTATATTGAAGCATCAACAGTGAGCATGCCTCATTAAAAAGCTCAGAGAGAACATTCTGTTCTGCTATAGCCCTAGCCATGGTCTCTGGGTTCTCATTTGGGCATTTTCCCTTGGGTAAATGTCGCCTCTTTTCAGTTTATTTATAATTCATTTAGACCATCGAAGCAATAATAATTCCCCAAAGCAGGAGAGATGCTCTCATGGTCAGTGGGATACATTAAAATCATTATTATACAAGAGTGAAAGTATTAACATAATACCCAACAACTATCCTCTCATTTTATCCATCAAATCGATCTGTGTTATTTCCTTCAAAACCTTTCCTAAAGTATTTTTCTTCTATGAAGTTATTCCTAATGAAAACTACCACATTTTGATGCAGGAAGAACTACTTCACATTCAAGACTAGGAAGTGGCATGGTGCAGGCTTTGGAATCAGGCAGATCTAGATTGGAATCCCAGATCTGCTACCTACCTAATCCAAAATGAAGGTCAAATTTATCATCTGTATGATGAAGCTATCAGTACTGTTGTATCCATTGATTTTCTTTCTTTTTAACCACAAGTGAGTCTTCCATTTCTTTCTTGCTAAGATAACCCTTATTTATTTGAACGTTGAGTGGAGATTTCCTTGATCCAGCTCCTGACGGATCCAACGTGGATCCAGCTCCTGATCTAAACTGGTCATGTGACCCACTGCTGACCAGTGAGATATAAGGTAAAACTTGATGGGGGATTCTGGGAAAGATTTTCATGCCTGAAGTGAGTGCCTTGTCTATCTTTATCCTGGTTTTAAGTTCAGCTGTGTGAAGACATGATACTTTTTACTTGAGAGGTAGATAAGCACAAAGACACTGATCCAGACCTCTGAGTTATGGAGTTGCCAATCTAATAACACCAATTGCCTCCTCCTGTTCATCCTAACTTCTTGTCATGCAAGATTAGATAAAAGTCTTGGGTAAAAGCCCCTGCTAGCTGGCTTCTCTTTGGTTTGCTGTTGAAAGCATTCTTAACTATTGTAATTACTTATCTCATAGAGTACTACTGAAACTTAAATGAGGAATCCATTTCAGCACCTGAAATATAGAAGGTACTCCATATATGCTCATGGAATTCATTTATATATTCAACATTGCTGATGAAGGTGCTCAATTCGGTGTTTCCCTCAACTGAAGTCTCTCAACCATGAGATAACTGTAGAATGGGAAGGATGCTCATAATTCTGAGTATTTGTCATTTATTCATTCATCAAATATTTACTAAATGGTAGGTAAGGTGTTAAGCTCTGGAGAAACAATGATAAGCCTATTAATAGGCATAATCTCTGTCCTGGAGCTTAGAGTCTAGTGAAGGGGGATGGTCAATGATCAAACACCACTCAAGTAAATGTGAAATTACAAATGTGACATGTGCTTTCAAGAAGAGGGGCATATTGTTATAGCAGTAATGGAGAAATGTATCTTCCCAGTATGCCTATCCCTAATCTGGGAGAGCCAGAGAGTCTTCCCTGATGATGAGATGATTAAGCACTGATCTAAGGGGAAGTTAGGAGCTAGTTAGATGCGGGACAAAAGAGAGCAAAAGTTTAGGGAGATAGAATAGTAAATGCAAAGACCCTGGGCAAGAGGGAACATGGTATGTTTGCAATCTGTACTTTTATTTTTAAAATTTATTTTGATTAAAATGATATAAACAAGTAGATATATGTCTATAAGTTGTATATGAGTATAAAACTATATCCATAGGTTTAAAAGCCAACTAGCTACATTAAGTAATAATATAGAATGTAATATTGCTACTGAAAACTAGCAATCCATGCCTGACTCTGGCTCCACTGTCCAATCCTACTCCTAAGACGCAACCTTTTTTAATGACCTTTCTTTTTAAAATTCTAATATTTACTTCCATATTTCTAAATAATATGCTGATTGGCTGAACCAGAATACATTTCCATTTTTTTCCTTTCTTGCCTGCCTTCATGTGAGGGTTTGGGAAAGCTAGATACCCATTTTTCCAGCCACTCTTGCATGAGGGAGGTGACTGTGTGACCCCAGTTCTGGATGAGGACATGAAGGCACTGGAGGCTTCTAACATCAGTGCTGGAATGGCTGTCCTGATTCATGGCATAGCTGAAGCTGACACCATCTCTTTCCCCTTCTTACTGCCTTAAACATTGATGCAATGGCTAATGTTGAAGAGATCATCTGTGTCCACAAGAAAAAGACCAGAGGATCTCAGAGATTCCAGAATTAAGCATCAGAACTGAAGTAAGCAGCTGCTAACTTTCAGATCTTTTGTTTTTTTAAAGTGAAGAAAACTAGGGGTGTCTGGGTGGCTCAGTCGGTTATGCAACCAACTCTTGATATTGGCTCAGGTCATGCTCTCACGACTTGTGAGATTGAGTCCCACCTCGGGTTCTGTGCTGACAGTGCAGAGCCTGCTTGGGATTCTTTCTCTCCCTCTCTCTCTCTGTGCCTCTTTCTCTCTGCCCCGCCCCTGCTCTCTCTCTCAAAATAAATAAACTTAAAAAAATTGAAGTGAAGAAAGCTAAATTTTATTTTTCTAAGCCACTGTTAATCAGCTTTAATGTTACTAGAAGCTCAAAGCATTCCTTACTCAATATTTATGTTGCTAGTTTTTGATTTATGAGACTTAGGCAACAACTATTGACTTTCTATTATGGTAGACGATGACATCACTATCTGTCCCAACATTCCACTTCCTCCTCACCTGCATGGCACTACTATCTTCCTCCTTCCTGATTGAGTTTTATCACCGGTTTTAATAAACTATCATTCAGCAATTCCATTATTATGATCATATGAATATTATTTGCTGTCAAGCCGAATATGTACTAAGATTACCAAGATTTCCATTCTTCTATAATTTCTTTCCCCCTAGATCTACTGAATGCTAGTTACTTAGTTTCCTTTGTATCTATTGCTAAGACTTTCCACATCCTCAAAGAATTTCTCAGTACAACTTTCCACAATGTTAAATGTAATCATTGGATTCCACCCCTACTGTCACCCAGAGACCTCTGTTGAAAGAGACTCTCTTTGAGTCTGCTACAAAGCCACTATTCTGACCTCCCTCTAACTGCCTCTTCTGTTTTCTGAGTCTCAAGACCATCTCTTTCTTGGTTCTGCCTTGTTCTCCTAATTCCTAATGGAGCACACTGTTCAATATTTTTCTGAGAAAGGGTGTATGGGAGGCACTTTTGAGACTTTTCATTTCTGAAATGGAATTTTATTCTATTTTTATACTTCACTGATAACTTGTCTAGGCATAGAATTCAGTATTCAAAGGTATTGCTTTTAATATCTTCAAGCTGGAAGTACTGTTGAGAAAGCTAATACATTCTGATTCTTGATCCTTTATGTCTGAGTAGTTTTCCTGCTCATTTCATTTTATTTTTATCCTCTGGAAAGGTCAGCCCAAAATTTAATCATAATTGCCTCAATTTACGTCATTAATCCATTGTACTGAGTACTAGTGGTCAAATCAATTAGAAGGTTCATATGCTTAAGTTCTCAAAAGTAGTATTTTATCTTTCCTCTACAAGTTTTCTCTCCAATATTTTTTTTCCATTTTCTCTTTCTGAAACACCTGTTAGTCACATATCAGACTTTCCAGACTGATCCTGCAATTTTCTTATCTTTTCTCTTCTATTGTCTATTTTGCTGTCTTTTTATTCTATTTTCTGGGAGGTTTCTTAGATTCTATCTTAGATTCTTAGAGCCTAAAAGGATCTATTTCAGCTTTTACATTTTAATGTCTGCAAACTCATTTTGGTTCACTGATGATGTTTCATTGTTTTTAAATAGTTTCCTGTTCCTGTTCATGATTGTAATATCTTATATATTAATTATATAATCTTTATTTCATCTCTGTACTGTTTTCCTTAAAATCACTCTTTTTAAAAATTTTAAAACTATTTTATTGTTTTTAAAAATGTTTTTATCTATTTTTGAGAAAGAGACAGAACACGAGTCAGGGAAGGGCAGACAGAGAAAGGGAGATACAGAATCTGAAGCAGACTTCAGGCTCTGAGCTGTCAGCACAGAGCCCAGTGCAGGGCTCGAACCCATGAGTGGTGAGATTATGACCTGAGCCAAAGTTGGATGCTCAACCGACTGAACCACCCAGACGCCGCACTGATTGCTCTGCCTTTATGAGGTCCTACAGTGACTAATGGCCAGCTTGATCCTCAGGGTCATCTTTCTCAGCCCAGCTAAATCACTTCTTCCTCCTGCAGTCACTTTCCATTTCCCTGATTTTGTTGTCATCTTTAACCTCCTCATCTCCTCTCTTACTCCTCTGTCAGTGAGACGACTGGAAGAAGCAAACACATGTATTCCGTGCACCCTGTTTTAACAAGGCCATGAGTTTTACTGAAGCGACTAATGGCCAGCCCAAGAAACAGAAACAGTTGCTTTCCTGAAGGAAGCATGCAAACCCCAGCTAACTATTAGCTGAATTCCACACCACTGGTTCAAGAGCCTTCACAGAAGCAGTAAACGTCGATGCAGATATACATATCCATGTAACTGTGTAAAACAGAAGTGCCCCCAAACTGCAAGAAAACTGCTATTGACCGCTCAGTTGGCTAAGTTATAAATCTCTATGTTGATTTTAAATGTAGACATCCAGGTACATTTCACTGTTCCCAAGGTTTCTTCTTGGGGATAACAGCCAATCATACAAGTCCGGGTTGTTATAGTGCAGAAGACCACAGTTCTGCAACAGGTTCCATAACAGACGTGCTGTAGTGGCCCTTGTGTGATAATGTGTAGCTGGCAAACAAGCAGTGGCCAGACTTGTTTGACTAGAACTGTAGCCCTTGAAAACTTGGTATTTCTGCCCAGATGCTGCAGAAGTGGCATCCTTCGCCCCAAGCCTCACTGTAATAGACTCACCATAATAAAACAACAATTTAGTATCTAGTGCTAAACATTTTACTTTAGGGAAGTGTGATTAGTCATCATAACAGATGCTAAAGATTACTATTAAAATGATAATAAAAAAACAATTCCATTTTTCTTGCCTGGGAATTTAACTACAACTTTAATCTTTTTTTAAAAAAAATTATTTATTTTTGAGAGACAGAGAGAGAAAGACCATGAATGGGGAAGGAACAGAGAGAGAGGGAGACACAGCATCCAAAGCAGGCTCCAGGCTCTGAGCTGTCAGCACAGAGCTTGACGCGGGGCTCGAACTCACGAACATGAGATCATGACCTGAGCTGAAGTCTAGACACTTAACCAGCAGAGCCACCTAGGCTCCCCTACAACTTTAATCTTATAAATGAAATGATTTGGTGTAAAAGCAATACCCTTTTATCACTAGATTCTTATCTGAAAATTTACTTTGTGGTGCCACTGAAAGTGACCACCAAACTCTACACTGTACTGAAACTTTTCAGTCTGTGATGAGCACTGTGATAAATACCAGGCTCTTTTTTTTTTTTAATGTGCTAATTGTTCCGGTTAAAGACAGTGGTCAACCACTATATAAACAGTCACCAGGTTGGGGACTGAATAATGTTGGAGAAGAAGAAAGGAATCTTGACCATTATGGACCAATACAAAGAAAGGTTTGGCCATAAATGCTGGTTTTGTTTGCACCAAGAAATATGGAATGGTTTGATAAAAGCTTTTGGATAATTTGGTAAATAGCTGCAAATTAAAGATGACGGATTGACTCCCACTTGTTTATCTTAGTTGTCTCCTAAAAATATAAAGGAACATAAAAAATAAATACACAGAAATAAAGAGGCTGAAGGAGGGATCATCTGCAAAAGATATATTTCAATACAACTCTGGAAGATGGGGTGGATGGAACAGTAGAAACTGGCTTAAGAGAACAGCGAAAGCTACATTCTTGTGTCATCCTAGAGGTCAGTACAGAAAAAGCCCAGATTATGCTACTGCGATTCAGAGTGCCCTGGGTCCAGAGATCATCAGAGGAAGATGCTGATGAGAGGTCCCAGGATCCCAGAAGTGAGGAAGAGGGGAAAGGCTGGGGCCTGAGGGAATGTGGGCATTTGGAGTTGTTAGATCTTCAGGTCTCCTGTCCCATTTCTTGCAGCCGGGTGATTACCTCCAGCTGGAGAAACAGCAGAGATTTGTACACCGGGCATGAAGAAAGGCAGGAGTAAGGCACCTACAGGAAAGAAAAGAACATGAAAAATTGCATGGTAAACTGTGACTCACCTGGACCCCCTCCCCTGAACTGCTTCCAGAATACTGGCAGCCAGGTGAATGTCACTTCAGGCAAGAGACTGCAGATACTTCTCCTGAGAAAGTGAAGGACCCAAAAGGAAAGAAGAGACTATAGAATGAAGAGCCTTCACCTGGTGACCATACAGCAAGCCCTCGCCTTCTCATCCTTAAGCATCATTTCTGGTGGTTTTTATGACCTCATTCTGAAGTATGAAAGGAGCGTCAAGGGTCTGCAGACATTTGATGAAAGCCTTCCACATGGTGAAATTTTAGAATACTAGAGAACTAGGGAGCATGATGATGACATTTCAAAATATTAGAAATAAAGAGCCTCTTCGACAAGTTTCTAGAAAGACAAATTCCAGGTCACAAAGAAATGGGAATTGATTTGGCCCTGGGATTCTCAACAGACACACTGGATATTAGAAGATAAAAGCGTAACTTTTATCCATTTATTAATGAAGAATTTCAAGTCAGAACCCTACACTTGGTCAAGTGTTCCATCTATAGTAAGGGTTGAATAGAACCATTTCAAGTGTTACCTTCTGTACCTTTTCTTGGGTTGGGACTGGGACGTGTGCCGTGAGAAATGAAGCAGTAACCAGGAAAGAAGGCATAGGACAGAGAAATGGGGTCTGTGCTCTGGAGATGAAGAAATGTCCCAGGAGGACAGCTAAGCAGCGGGTCCTGAGAGAAATTCATCTCTTTGGAGCCGGAGGACAGTGAACTTTTGGAGGAATGTTTTGGGGGTGGGGGGGGAGGGGTGGAAATGGGATTGTTTGGTCATTTGGAAAATAAATTTGATAGTCATTTGATAGATATGTTGTAGAAAAAATATAAGGATGTGTGCATAACAAACTAAGTAAACAGATTAAAGGCTTTATAAGAAAGAAAACAACCACAGTGCACTAATTGGCTCTGTTGTGACTGGTATTTGCATAGTCACCAGCTACTTAGTAGCCCTCACCTGTGAGTGAGCTCTGTTGTAAGAACAGTGGAAGGGGAAATTATGGGGTTTGAAAGAGCTAAATCCTTATCTAACGGCAACGGGCAGTCAAAGCGCAACATCTAAAATGATAAATCCAAAGACAGCAGTCTAAATGATTTAGCAGTGGAGTGGTTGGGGCACCTGGCTGGCTCAGTCAGAAGAGCATGCAACTCTTGATCTTGGGAGTCATGAGTTCAAGCCCCACGTTGGGTATAGAGATAACTTAAAAATAAAACCTTAAAAAAAAAAAAGAAATGGGAAGGTCAATGACAGAAGAGAGAGCTAAAAGTGGATAGTGGATGTCTCTAGAAAGGAGATTAAGAAGGTAAGGAAGAGGTGGGTATTGCATTGTCTTAAAATACTACATTACCTTTAAAAAGTGTGTATGCTTATATTGTGTTTAAAAACTAAGAATAAAATTTTGAAGTTCACTTGCTGAGCGTGAAACAGGGAACAACCAAACCTTGTCTCATAATGTAATTTTCAGGAAATATCTGACCCATAAACATTAAAATAGAAGTTGCGTATCATCTGTGGCAACCTAGTATTAATCTGAAATAAAATATGATATGCCTTCCATGCCCTCTTTACTTTTAGTACTCATACGTATGGACTAGATTCCTGTCAGAACTTTCACAAATATTTCTTTAGGAACAGTGGTTATAAATTAAACCTTTGATAACTGGTGTTCCCAAACAGGCGAAACAGAACCACAAAAAAGTCAGTTTCATCCTGAATTGTTTCCATAGCAACCATATTAAGCTGGAAGGATAAAGCACCTTTGTAGTCTCTGCTTCTATTGAATTACAATGTAAATGTTGATGCCTGCCTGGAAACGTCAAATGACAACAGGTTTATAGAAGGGATTCGGCGGTTGTTTGCAGCTCTGGAATCCCAGGCTAGAGTTGCGATAGAAGAGGCAGGCCTGGGCCATCTTAGCTTCTATTCACCCCAAATCTCCTCACCTCATCAAAACCACGCCACTGGCCATCTGCCCAGCTCAGGAAAGGATGCTCACCTATGTGAAAATCTGTAATCTCCCTGGTATCTTTTACACATCGGGACACGAAAAGTGTTTGTTCTGGATAAGAATGTTAAAAATGCAATTACACAACAGACTCAGCAATCTTTGTGTTTTTCTCCCCCCCTCGGCGCGGAGAGTAAACTTCAGTCCCTCACTCTTCTGACAACGTCAAAAGTCCTCTTCAAGTGCGTGTTCAAAGCCCTGCGGTTGTGCTGCGCGTTTGACTTTGGTTCGGTTGGCTCGGGGTACCTGGGTTCAGCTCGCCTTTAGGCCTTCCGTTCGACCCACAATCCCTAGAGGTGGCAAGTGTTTCTTTCTCTCCTGCTCCCCCCACCCCGCCCCCCACCCCCGGCGGGGCCTCCGGGACGAAGGAAAGCGTCGCGTGAAGTCTACTCCTAGCAATGACCCTCAGCTCCCACGGGCTGCTGCAGAACTGCAAGCGTGCCGCCGCTCCACTCAGGTAAACTACGGAGTGAGTTACCTGCACTTGGAGAAGGGCCTTACCTGAGCGCGCCTCTGCCAATGGCAGCTCACCTGAGGCAGCTCTGCAGCCAATCACCGCGCAGCTCGTCCCTCGGGCTTGTATCCTTTAGTGAAAGAATTCAGCTCCTTGCGAGAAAGTTACCTGTGGCCGCCCAAGTCCGCCACTTTCTGCTCTGTGGCTGCCCATTGCCACGCTCCTGGAGGACTCCGCGCCGCCCGGCCGCCTCCGAGCTCGGGCCCCATGTGAGGGCCCCCCCCTTATCCCACCTTTCCGGCTAGGTGAGGGCGCGAGCGGGCGAGCGAGCGAGAGTGGTGAGGGGGGACGGAAAAGCAGAATTACCTGTAGCTCTTGTTCTGCCATCTCGGGCGCTCTCACACACCTTCACCTGCACAGACTTGAAAGTCCAGTTTCACCAGAGGCTGAGGCTCCAGGAAAAGGGGAGCGAGTTCATTGGATCAAACATGTCACAAGAGTCGGACAAGTAAGTGGATCACACGCGCCGGCTGCTGCTACTACCACTTTGGGCTGATGGCAACTGGTTTGTTATGTTTTTGTTTTTGGTGTTTTTTTTTTTTTTAGTTGCTATTGTTGGTATTTTTTTTCTTTCTTTCTTTTTTTTTTTTCTTTTTCTTTTTCTTTTTGGTGTATCCAGACTTTTCCAGATTGTGTTTCTACCCCGGTTAAGGGGAGGAACCCTACAAGAATGTGAATGTTTAATACCCCCTTTGGGCCTTGATAGTCACAGTATGTTCTCCTCTTTTCTTCCTCCCTCGCGGATGGTCTCAGCTCCCGTCTCCCAGGGCGAACACTTGCATATTGACAGAGGTTTTGGTAGCTGAGGGCGGGCGGCCTGTTATTCACCCTCTAGTTGCTCCTACCGCTTCAGGCTTCTAAGGCCATTTGGAAATTGAGCGGAGTTCCTACGAGGTGTGCAAAGGGCCTGCGAGGAGAGCGGGTCCCGGCTGCTTTTGTGTGCGCGCAACAAAGAGCCTTTATACTGGAGCAGAAACGGCCATCTTCCCGCACTGGGGCAGGAGAGTGCGTGTGCGCGCCCGCGTGTGCGCCCCTGGCTG
>NW_027533334.1:5111196-5134533 GCF_008692635.1 Crocuta crocuta | reverse complement strand
TGGCGTCCCGGCGGCCTCCCGCAGGCCTGGCCCCTGCCTCCGGGACGGCTTTGTGCTTAGCAGGGGGAGGTGGGGCCGAGGGCGGGAGCGGGAGGGAGCCGGAGGTGGGTCCCGCGGCCTTACTTGGGATTAAGTGGCGACGCTCCCTTCCCCCTCTCGGGCGCGTCCCGGGCTGGGAACTGGCTGAGTCCTCTTGGAAGTGCGTACGGGCCACCTTTCGGTTTGGTAACTTTACTCTGTGTTGTGGCCACTTCAAGGAGACCTTCCTGAGGGTGTCTCCGCCCGGGCCGGGACCGCNGCCAGTCCCACGTTGACGGACCCCGAGCGGGCCCCGGGTGTGCCCAGAGGACCTGTCCAGGGGTGGAGGGGTGGGCCATCTTCAAAGTAGAGCCGCTGGTAGAGTAGGCGTATCGAACAACACAGGCTGTCGTACTTAAAAAACAACAAAACAAAACAAAACCAAAAAAAACCCTTTACCAGATGTTAGTACCGATTTACCCACCAACGAAGAGCTGACTGCTTGCTGCGCAGCAGAGGGGAAGAGCTGGTGTTAAACGCTGGAAGAGGGTAGGAGTGGGGGTAGGGAGAGGAAGGTGTGTGATTGTAGGAGTACACCCTCCCCACACATTTTCTCTGTAGCCTTTCGGTACTCGAGCTTGAAAACTGAAGTAGCCAAAGGCCAGAGATGACAGCAGACCTTTTTGGATTGTTTTGATCTTCGTGTCAAAAATGGTTGCAAATCGGATACGACTTAATTCCTTAATTAAATCACACGATTAACAGTTGGTTGCACTGCCTAGTTTTGTAATGCAACATGGCTCGAAATGAATTCGTATGGAAAACGGGTCGATTTTTATTTTGACCTGTTATAACTCGCGCCTACAAACGATTTATTTAGTAATGAAAATAAGTGCAGCACGATGCATTACTTAATTTTTATGGATAATAACTATTTGGGATTGCTTATATTTAATGAAAGTAGCTTTTATCTAGTTTCCAAGACATAATTTTGTATCCTGGGAAAAGTAATGCTAATAAGAACGACACCCATAAAAGACTGTTGCGCCCTAATTGCCTCTCTTTGCTTGGGCTTTTGAGAAATGCTTGAAATTAATAAACGATACTTGGGATTAATTTTGGGAACTCTAGCCTTTGTTTTCTTAATGTTCGTATTCTAATGGGGGGCCGGCAGGGGTGGGTCTGGGTTTCTCGGGCCTGAAGTATATGCCATTGTGTGTGTTAGGTGGGGTGGGGGTGTGGGCTCTAATAAAAAGGGCAGGAGAGCAAGTTACCAGGGCTTCCTGCAAGAGCAAGCGGAGCCCCGAAGCTTGAGCTTTCTCAGCTTCATGGGAAATCCACAGAGAAGGGTTTTCTAGAAGTAACCTAGAAGAATACACACTGGATATTTTTCCATAAACCCATCAAACTGTAGGTAATCTTTTGGTTAGCAGAGGACAACAATTCCAGTTAGCAAGTCCGAACTGAAGTAGCATCATCTATTTTATGGTTGTGGACTTTTCAGATTGAAACGTTCTGCTTTTTATGTTCTGTAATGTTGATGCTATCACTAATTAAAACAAAGTATTTTTAGGACAGCTTGTCTATGTACATATTTGAAGATTCTCTGTTCCTCCTTAAATTTTATGAAGATTTATGATCATTGTCAACAAGCTTGTGTATTCTAGCAAGGCAATGATAGATTTAGACTCTTTTTTTGCTGCAAAATATATTCAGAGAGGGTATAATATTACATAATTTTGATATCCACAGGTACATTTCATTACACAAATGTTTTCTGATTACCAACCTTTTGTAACACATTCAGATAGGCATTATGAGAGAATAAAGAGATATATCAAGGTGAGCCACATCCTCAAGGGGCTTACACTCTTGTGGAAGGTGAGACACGAGCACACATAATTTTAATTAAGGTGATACCTGGTAAGTGCCTAAAAGTCACAAAGAAAATATAATAATGTATTTATCAGATCATGGTATAGCTATCCTTCTTCCTACTCACCTCATTTTTGTCTAGGACAATTACTTTCAGTCATTCTCTGTGGTTTAAAATGTCTGGTCATTATTCCAGAAAGGAAACAGAAATTGCTCAAAGTTATACCACACGAGATGATAGTAATAGGAGAAAACATTTTCATTAACTTTCTACTCTTTAGTTTTATACCTGCATGTTTCTTTCCACGTGGCTATATAAAATGTATTTTAAGATCACAAACATTAAGAAGGAATCGTATCTTCCTCAAACCACTAAAAATCATTCATTTATTCAGCAAATGTATCTCGAGTGCCAGGCCTTGATCTTGGCATTGAAATTCACTAGCGAATAGAACAGAGTCCTTGCCCTCATCATGGTTACATTCTAGTAGGAGGGAAAACAGACAGTCAAGAAGGAATACATAACACATTAGAGAGTGATAAGTGATATGAAGGAAAGCAAAGCAGACCAAAGAGATGAAGAATAATGGGAGTGATTTTTAAATAAGGTGGTCAGGGATGATCTCTCACATGAGATGCACTGGAGATACTGGGGGCAAGAGTACGGGTCGATGGAAGAGCAAATGCAAAGGCCCTGAGGTGGGAGAGTCCTTGGCATATTCAGAAAGGGAGCCGTACATGAGAGAGATAGAGAGATAATGGTAATGAAGTAAACTAACACAATCAATTCTCTCCTTAATAGTCTGGATATCTGTATATTTAAAAATAGACAATTATAAATGGTTGTGGCACTGGAGAGCTGAGTAAATAATAAGCTAATAGCATCAGTCTTATCTCTTTCCCTAAGTATCACCAGTCTAATGGTTAAGCTCTAGTGTTCTCTTCCCCACAATGGACTAACTTCTGTATGCTCCTTAATTTAGAGATGAGTAAGTACACACATCCTAGAAGATTCCAGGGAACTAGAACAGGAGAAGAGGGATGGAGTACAGATGGTGCTTGCTGCCCCACCCTGCCTTAATGTAACCTACCATCCTTCAGCCACTGTCTCAATCCTTGGGCGTTATCCTACAAAATAAAGCTTGCCTCTCCTGCCTTCCTCCTGCCCTCATTCAGTTTCTGCAAATTTGCATCTCTTAGGGAACTAGACGTATCCACTGTGTTTAGACGTGAGACCCTCCAGTCTGCTTTGACTAGCTTGGTATTTTCAATGAAGTAAACTAATACACAGGCAAAGTTAACGTATTGAAAAATAAGAACATGCTAAATGACAAGATAAGAATTTGGATTGACTTAAAAAAAAGTTGAATTACATGTGTGCCTAATAAATACGCTTTTGTCTTTCTGTATACCATGCTTAATAATAGAAATCTCCAAGAAATCCTTTAAATCATTGCTTTCCAAATTCATCTGGTTACAAAAATATCATCTGAGGCATTTGGTAAAACTACAGATTCCAGGGTCCCGTCCCCGAGCTATGGAATCAGAGAGGCCAGGAGATCTGAATTTAAAAATTGTCCCAGTTACATTTTGTGTATATTAATGATAGTGAAATAATCTTTAAGTGAATACTCAACATTATTTTACAGAATAAATTCAGTTTATGTGCTCCCTTCTCAGGTGTACATCCTCTGTGTCAGTGAAAAGAAACCGGGGAGCTGTATTTTACATTCTTTGTGCTACCCAGTTTAAGCAGCTTCTGATGTAATTTCAACTTGGTTTATGAATCTTTGGCCTCCTGTCAGTTTTGTTTGCTTTAGTTGTTTTACTAAACTGCCCCTTCTGGAAGAATGGGATCCTTTTGACAGGTCATAAATTTCCAGAGCTGCTAAAGACCTGATTTGGAGTGATGTCATCCATGTGGGCCTCTGCCAGGCTCCTAGCTAAAGTGTCAAGCTCAGATTTTAGGCTGGAGCTCGCTCACCAGCAAGCTAGGTTAGAGTTAGTTAGAAGGTCAAACTTGACCTTCTGCACTTTCACATTGGAACCTAAAACTAGTGCTCACTTTTCTAGGGACAGTCATTGAATTTAGAATCTATTCTGTAGCACAAGGTCAAAGATAACAAGTTCCAATCTGATGTTGTTCCCTGGTGAAATGATTTAATGGGATGATGGTTGCCGTTTCATTTCTAGGGCTCAGGGTAGCTTTAAGTTTACCTGATAAGATGGTAGTAGACCTGTTGTCCTATAATTAGGTCCTGTTTTAAAATGACTACCAGATCAGGCCACCCAAATGAGCCCAGGGCTCTCTGATTTAAGGAGGATTAGAGTAGGGGCGCCTGGGTGGCTTAGTCGGTTGAGCGTCTGACTTTGGCTCAGGTCATGATCTCACAGTTCGTGGGTTCGAGCCTCGAGCCCCGCGTTGGGCTCTGTGCTGACAGCTCGGAGCCTGGAGCCTATTTCGGATTCTGTGTCTCCCTCTCTCTCTGCCCCTCCCCCACTCATGCTGTGTTTCTGTCTCAATAATAATAAACATTAAAAAAAATTTTTAAAAAGGAAGATTAGAGTAAGTGCTGGAGCAGTTGATGAAATGCTGTATCTAGCAATTTCTATTAGACTCTGCAATCAAAAGGAGAATAAACAAGTAGTCAGTGGAGTCAAACATACATAGGCACACTTAAACAATAATACTCAATAACCCAAGAAGTATTTGTTTGAAATCTATAGATAATTTAAACAAGATTATTATTTTGATGTTAGGTTTTTAAACTTACTTTTAAAAAATGTTTAAAAAATGTTTGTTTGTTTATTTATTTATTTATTTATTTTGAGAGAGACAGAGACAGAGTGCGAGCAGGGGAGGGACAAAGAGAGAGGGAGACACAGAATCCAAAGCAGGCTTCAGGCTTTGAGCTGTCAGCACAGAGGCTAATGTAGGGCTCAAACCCAAGACCTGGGAGATCATGACCTGAGCTGAATTCGGACACTCAACCAACTGAGCCACCCAGGCGCTCCTAAATCTACTTTTTAAAAAGTCTTAGGTAACTTAGGCAAATGCTTTGATTCCTCTTTGTGACTTTGATATAACTGGGCATACATTTCTGGTTAAAAAATGAACAGTTGGGATAAAGAGTGTTTTCTCCCTAGTCTGAGCCAAACATTTTCCCCTTCCCTCCCTCCCTCCCTTCCTTTCTTCCTCCATCTGTCTCTTGATACTGCTTTCCTGATTTTTTCCCCCTCTTATAGTTCTTGGTGGAAATGGACACATGAACAGCTTCTATGTGCTGAGAGATACATATGAATCTGATTTTAGATGTTATTTTAGTCAGTGAACTTTGCTGCGTTTTCTTAACATTTACACTGAACATCAGCATCCCATCCTTCTACCTGAGCGAAGAGTTAAGAAGATGGTAGTAGCGATGATGTTGCCTTATTTCATTTAAGTCAACTAAGTTTAACCTTGGAAAATGTTTACTTTTGAGTTGTTCTTAGTATAAGAAAAACCTTATGCTAAATTACTTAGAGTCCTCACTTATGAGGCCTGGCATCGTATCAGGGTGTGGACCTTCTCTTCTTTTCAAAAGGTATTCAAGGATTCCTGCTCAATTATAACAACTAAGTCGAAGCTAAAATCGAGTAGTGATTGGTTTGGCAAACTTGTTCAGGAAAAATTCCTTAGCAAGCAGCAACAGGTTGAATAGGAATTTTTGCTTTGGCCTAGGAGAGCTAGTGGTTGCTCAGTAACAACAACATGTAGCTGGGAGTCCCTCAGACAGCTTCACAAGTCTTCAAATTGAGGCCCGCAAAGTGCAGATTAACCTTATTCTCCACCTGCCCTGCATATCCATCCTTTAGAGAAGTCCCAGCTCCTTGTTTCAAATCTGTGTATCCATCCATCCATCTGTCCATCTATCTGTTACTAGGAAATTGTATTTCGTGCTGTAAGTCTTTGATGGCAAATAGTAAAAAGGACTGGACTATAATGGATTGAATGGGATAGAAACAAGAAAGTATCTCTTTGAGGGTCTACCTCCCAACCCCCACCCCACCCCGCCCATTTTTAGTAGGAAGAGGATTAAAAAGTGTTTAACTTGATGTGTTTTGGTGACTACCAAGATTAAAAAATAGCATGTTTAGAATTGCTGTATACAAAACCATACAAATACACATTTTTAGAGTTCTTCAGAGACTGCTGGAAAAGCTGGTACATTTCAAGGGCTTTCAATGTACTTTTCAGCAATAAGTAGGGTTATGGAGATTGTTCATGCATTTGAATGGGCATTCAGTGGAAAGCAATCACTGCTTGCAGCGAATGAAGAGCCTTATTTTACTTTGTAATGAACATGGCAATGAACTTTCTGGGGAGCACTTTTAAAGTGATCTGACTTCACATTCACTCCCAAGGAAATGCTTCCTTTACAAGTGTGAATGCAGACGCCCTCCAGAGTAGAAAAAGAAAGCAAGATTTGCTTGCTGTTTCTCTTTACTTTGGCGCTCACCTTTCATCTGAACACTGGATGTACAACTATAGCTCACCCCCCATACCCCCTTCACCACAGTCTTGTTTTTTAAGGTCTATGAATTCAGGTTGGAGTTTTAGAAAAAGCAAATGAAGTGAAGAATGGAGTCAAGTGAGGAAGAGAAAGAGAGCAGGAAGAAACTATTCTTTAGAATGGTTAGAGTCTAAGTGTTAGAGTTGCCAGCATTTTCTTAGTAGAAGGAAAGTTGCTGCGCTGCCCAGCTGAGGTTTAGTGAGGGATGGCATGTGCTTATTTAATCCTTCTGGGGAATTGATACCTGGAATCCTAGAGCTAGGGAGAGCTGTAGAGATCACATAGGGCATGTGAGTAACCAAGATAGGATTTGGACTAAACGTTCAGTGTAAGAAGAAAAGTGCCATACACTCTTTCTGCTGTGTTACATGTTGAGGTTGTAAGTATGGGTTGAAAATTTGACATTTTGATTAATTTGAAAACAATATGCTGGCTTTTGGGGGGAAGGGAGACTGGGAACAGCAGAGGCATTGCTTATTTACTTTTTAAAATAGGAACATGAATATATGAAATGCCTGTTTAAGATTCTGATAGCATTAATGTGAGTTAGAATGGACCTTCCTTCCCACACTCACCCCAAGTCATTGTTTTTAGTTCTCAGTTCAGTGAGCCCCATAAAATAACTGCTTTATGTACTTCTTGGATCTAACTTTTTGAAGAAGCAAGGAACAAAGCTAACTCTTCTTTGCCTCTTTCCTGAATTGCCAATAAGATAATTAACATAAGATCCAAGAATTCTTTTTTCATTAGTTTTCATCTGTAAAATAAAGTTGAAATACATGATCTCTGAGGTTAATCACCTGCTGCAACATTCCAAGTCTCATTTTCTCCCTTCAGAGGGGTCTGGGCTGGTGGCAACACAGAAACAGCCATGGGTGTTAGTTAGCAAGATAGGAAAGTACTGAGCACAATGGGACCTGCTTCTACTCCAAAGCCACCCTCACCCCTTTATCAGAGTAAAAGGTGGTCTGACTAAAATGACAAGGAAAAAGACTTCTGGCAGGTGGGGGAAATTCAGAGGGACACGTGGAATTCAGAAGGGCAGCTAGGAAGTAAAATCAATGGCTAACCTAGAGGACCCTCACACAGCTCCACTGGGCTGGTAGATAAAAGGTACAAGAAAATCAGATAAAAAGGGCTGGTAGGTACTCTGAGAACTCCTTCCAGAGAGAATCTAGGAAGTGGGTTACTCTGGGAAGGTAGGAGTGAGAGTGAGGCCGTATCAGAACACATGGAACACTGAGTAAAATGTAGTAAGCTGAGAACCTTAGGCAAATCGAGAGAACTTCTTCTCTCCCTCCCCTTTCTCTTACCCTGTTCCTCCCTCTTTCTCCTCCTCCCCATCCCCGGTCCCCTTCTCCTTTCTTCTTCCTTTCTCTTCTCTTCCCTACTTTTTTTCCTTTTAATAAAATATAATTCAGGGACACCCATTTCCAGACAATATTACCAACCCAGTAGTTTAGCAAGTGTTCAGAAAAGGTATTAAATATTACAAGGATAAGAATAGTATCTGTAGTTTCACTTTGATTATAAGATAATGTATTATTTCACATCAGGCATATAATGACCATTCATTTAGGTCTAGAATAAAATCTCCTTCTCCGGTATCCTATTGTGTGATATATAAGATTTAAGGTCTCTGAAGTCAATTTTCTCAGAAATCAGTAACTGCTAACCAGGACAAAATGGATAATGGATTGTAGCCCTTGGAAGGTTTTCATGTTGGAGGACTTTTTCTGGGTGACAAGATCCTTTACATACATTTTTCTTCTTCTGCAGACCATGATTTTTTTTTTTTTTTTTTTTTTACCTGCTTTGGAGTGGTGTCTCCTTTTAAAAATATGGGTTTCTTACATATCTTTGAAAGCATTTTAATAAAGGACAGATGCTTCAATAGAAATATGGTCAAAGAACATGAGCAGATAATGCACATAAGTTATAAAAAACTGAATTTGAGGAAAATACATTTCTAGGAGGATTATACAGTATTACAAACTTTCTGGAAGGAAGTTTGGTAAAAACTGGTTGAATTGGGCATACTTGTTGATAGCACACCTGGATTCCAGTTGTAGGGATCTGTCTTAAAGAAATACTCAAGGCTTTTAATTGTAGCATTATTTTTGAAAGCGAAACATCAGAAAAACACTCAAGTGCCCAGCTCCAAAGGATTGGTTTAGTAAATTGTGCTCAGTGAGATGGTGGGATACTCTACAAGCATAATAAATCCTATTAGGAAAAGTATTGAATGGCAGGAGAAAATGTTCATGACATATTGTATTAGAAAGTTTATAGGCAGAGAAGATAAAGCATCAATAATAATAACAGTAACTGCATAAACGGTTAACAGTGGTTTGGTCTCTGGACCAGTTATAGATACTTCTGTCTCTTACTTGTCTTTCCAGTTTGCTTTAGTGAGCTTGTACTGCTTTTGTGATAAAAGAGAACAATTTAAAGGTTATATTTTAAAGTAGCATTCCACCAGGGAGACATTTGAAAACAACGCTTCCATAGTCTGTACAATAGAAAAGCCCACCTGCTTGCTTGTTCCTGGTAGCGTTTAACTGATACCTCCAAGAAGTCCCTGCCTCTCTCCATGCACTCAACTCCTGCTATGCCTCCCTCACCTGTAGCGTTGTGGGGTTTATGTCTCAACAGCCTCATATTTTTGGATTTGCCCAATTATTGGATTCCAGCTATTTTTTCAAAATAGAACAAATGGGTGTAGGAGTTTCCAACCCTGATACCTTGAAGCTCGGGAATGACTAAGAAGGAGAGAAACTCCTTCCAGTCAGTAGGCTGTAGGCAGTGGGTTCCCTTTGAGAAAATTCTCTTGTAGAGGAGGAGTCTGGCCTCACACTCCGCCTGAGTGTTCTTAGGAGAGGCTTGATGGTGAGTCCAGTTGTTTTTAAGCTGTAGGAGTCATAGGGAGAGCCCAGAATACGACTTCTTTTAAAAATGAAAAGCAGTCGTCGGCAAGTTTGAGTTTCTATTATTTTTTAACAACAATTTATTTTTTTTTCTGTAACGTAGACCTGCATTTTCCCTGGAGGGCCGAGCGTGTGACTCATATACTTGCTTCTACAAGCTGGTACATAGAACACGCCAGATGCGCGCGCACGAGTCTGTTAGTTAAGCTGTGTGACATCCCATCACTGGATTTCCTGCAGGCTCTGTAATGGAGTCTTTGTAGAACATATGAAATTATTTGCTTATCAACATATCCAAGATCATCCACAGTAGGAAACAAAAAGTACACGATACAAACTTGAGGGAGAAGATGGCTTTACCGAATCACTGAAGTTGCCAAACTTATGTCAAAGGGGGATAAGAAAAGGTCGGGGGTGGAGGGAGTTTTTTTTTTTTTTTTTTAATGGACATGAACTCTGTAAATACGAGCAAACTAAAGCAATGTTTGGCAGTAGGAATCCACACAAGAGTTTGAAGCAGAAACTCATGGTAGGTGTACCTTTTGGTTGTGGGTGGATTCAAAAGTGAAATTTGCAATTGCCTCTTTCTCTCCCAGACCTACCTGGTTTCCCCTCACCTATATGTTCCTTCTTAGTGTGCAGAAATTCATCAGGTCTCAAATACTCTATCTTACATTTTCAAAAGTCGTTATATTCTTTGAATATTCAAAGTCTAAATAAAAGCAACATATTCTTACAGGGCTTACGGGAGAGATGAGCGAAGTTTTTCTTTTTATTCTGTATTTGTTGTCAATTTTAGTAAACAGCCTAACCGGTGTGGTTTGTATTCTGTTCAGCCACATGAAACCACAAATTTGCTTTTTGAATTTGCCCACAAATCTTGGTACATGATTCATTGATCACTTCTAGTACCCTGAAGTTGAAATAGACTGGGGTAGTGATTGTTTTTCTCTTTCCTCATTTAAAAGACCCATACGCTTTTTTTTGTCTTCCTGATCCTTCCTAAACAATGAAATACCTGTGTGGTAGATACCTGGGATATATTTAATTACAAGTTGCAAGTTTTTCTATTGCAGCATACCCGTGCTTGGCCAGATGAAACTGCATGCCACTCAGAGCTTTCAGGACTAACTAGATTTTGTTGTTGTACCAATATTCCTCGAATATGGAGGAAATGGAAAGGTTATAATTCCGAGATTTTTATTGTACTGACCAGAGGCTGGACGATTTTGTAAATCACTGTTTTGCAGCCTTTCTGAATGACTGGCTAAACTGCTTCCAAGTCCATCTCCCAGTTGCCTTTCACTGTAACTCTTTTATAATGCACTTTTGCATTTACACGTGTGTTTTTTTTTTTTAAGAGCCATTTTTGGGGGAGACTTTCTGATTATGAACATAATACATGGTCATCAGGAAAAACTGGAAACTAGAGAAAGTTATAGAAGAAAAATCACTCACAATTCCAGGATCCTAACACTATATATTTTCTTACAGTTTGTAATAAGTACCTGCATATGAATGTGGTTATAAAAGAATATACAAATTATTATCTACCCTTTTTACAACATTCATGCCATTCTGGGTTTTCCATTTAATGCTATATTATTAGCATTTTACTTGTTTCTTAAGTATTCTACATAACACTTAAAGATGAAATCAACCATCTATTTTTATTTAGGCCATTTTACTTTTTCATTATTATAAATCATGCTTCTACATACATCTTTGTATCTCTGGTTATTACTTCAGAATAGGTTTCTGGAAGTTTAAGAATGAAAAGACATTAATATTTTTTAGGTTCTTGATTCATAATTTGAAAACAACTCCTAGAAAGATTGTAACACTTTTGTTAGAGAATATCTTTCGCACATGATATCCTCAGTAAATGAGAATTATAATATTTTTGTCAACGTGAAAGATGAAATAAAAGGGTATTTTTGTTTTAATTGTCAGTTTGGTAATTAAGGAAGTTAACATTTTCTCAGATGTTTATTGGTCCTTTATATTTCTTTTTATTGACAATCTGGCTCCTTAGCTACTCATAGCTAAGTTGTTGTGTCCTGGACGAGGGGACCTTGGGGCTGAGATCCAGCTATGCCCCTTGGCCTCTGCCAGGGGAAAGGGCACCTTCCACATCTGTACAAATGCACCATATGGGTTATCAGGGCCCTCTTCTTATTTTTCACTCATTAAAGAAAAAAACTATGATGCTGACATTTTTATTATTGATTTGTGAGGGCTCTTTACACACAATGATTAATCCTTTTATCAAAATTGTGGCTAACATCTCAACTTCTAGTTTGTCATTCAATTTCACGATGTAAACAATGTTCAGAGCTTTACATTTAAAAAAAGCTTTTTTTAATGTTGATTTATTTTTAAGGGAGAGAAACAGACAGAGTGTGAGCAGGGGAGGGGCAGAGAGAGAGGGAGGCACAGAATCTGAAGCAGGCTCCAGTCTCTGAGCTGTCAGCACAGAGCCCGATGCAGGGCTCAAACTCACAAACCACGAGATTGTGACCCGAGCTGAAGTCGGATGGCACCCAGGTGCCCTCAGAACTTTATGTTTTTTGATGTTAAATAACACAACTCCTGTATGTGTGCGAGTAGTTTCATGGCTTTCAAATCATGATTTGGAAGTTTAAGATTAATCTTTAGGAACTTGTTAAAAATTTTTCCTTTGTTCTAGCCTTAGTTTTAAGGTTATTTGAATGACCCTTGAGGGGAAAAAAAACCCTTGGTAAGGTAATTAATTCATAATTAATTGTAAAATCACTAGTATACAATTGCTTTCAAATCTACCACTCAGTGGGGCACTTGGATGGCGCAGTCAGTTGAGCGTCTGACTCGATTTTGGCTCAGGTCATGATTCCGGGTTAGTGGGATCAAGTCCCATGTCTGGCTCAGTGCTGATCATGGAGCCTACTTGAGATTCTCTCTCTTTCCCTTTGCTCCTCTTGCTCACTCTCTTAAAAAACAAAAAACCAAAAAAAAAAAAAAACTACCACTCAGAGATGCTAACGCTGCTTACACTTTGACATCTATATTTTTACTGTCTTTTCTATGTATGTACATACAAATATGCTATGTATACAGAGATGAGATAGTAATTTACATACTGTTTAATAACTCATCTTTTAAATTAATATTGATCATGGATAGCTTTCTATGATAAATATTCTTAAGGGCCCCATGGTTTTGCATGGAATGGGAATGACCAAATTAACCAGTTCCATATTGTCATACATTTAGGTTTTTTTCTCAGTTTTTTACTATTAAAAGCCAATATTTGAATGATTACCCTTAGAGCTAAATCTTCACACACTTCTTAGTTATGTCCTTAAAATATGTTCTAATGAATAGGCATTCCTGCACAAAGGTATGTTGTTTTTAAAGACATTTTGGTTCATGTTTCCAAAATGCCATCCAGACATTCTCTTCTTATTAACCCTCCCACCAACAGTGTATGTGAGGGAGCCAGATTCCAAGTTCCTTCCCCAACAATGCATATGATTCTCTTTTTAGTCGTTGCCACTTTGGTAGGGTAAAAATGGTAAGTTATTTGGGACTGCGATTCTTTCCACTTACTCAAATTGTCTTTTCTGTCTCAGGAGAGCTTTATGTTTTGATTTTAATATACATAGTATTTTAATATCTTAAAAGCTCTTGTTGGGGTTTTATAAAGAGTTCGGTGTCAGTAAGAAGAGTCAGTTAGCAGAGGGCCCAGCCTTGGTCTCTAGTCTCAGTACCAGCCATTGGGCCTGAGAACCGTCCCTAATTCACAGCCCCCATCCCTCAGCAACAAAAGCAGTGACCAGGTGTGTGCTCTGTCTCCCTAATCAAAGGCCATGAGTGCAGGGGACTGCATCAAGGGATCAGGAGCCTCAATCCCCAAGCTGACTGATGGTGACTGAGTACAGGAATATATTCAAACAACAAATAAGTGGTCTCCACACACATCTACTCCACCTTGTGATTTATTGAGGGCTTATAGGCCAGGCACAGAACTGGGCACCACGCCAGTGCTGAGGCCACAAAGATGAAACAGACTGCTGGTTTAAGGTCTGAGAAACTTAAACAATATAATTAGGAAAAAAAAGTAATTTAGGGGGAAAAAATGCACATTTACTTTCTATTTTGGAGGTAATTAGTTGTGGGAACGTTGGAGGCAGGAAGGTCGAAAATAAGACAAAATATTGCAAGTCTTCACATTTTCTGGTTTATTTTGATTTGAAAAGTCCCTCTCACTGTTCTTCATTTCTCAGGCTTTGGTTTGATCAGGCTTTTAACCATTTACATTTTTTGGGGGGGGCTATTATTAGCGGTTT
Organism: Crocuta crocuta; assembly: GCF_008692635.1. Lineage (NCBI taxonomy): Eukaryota > Metazoa > Chordata > Mammalia > Carnivora > Hyaenidae > Crocuta > Crocuta crocuta. The sequence goes on along the minus strand of NW_027533334.1, from coordinate 5,120,832 downwards.
AAGAAACACTTTGATTGTTTATCTAAATAGTAGGGCTATTTAAAATGGAGTCACTTTTCAAAGAAATCTCTTGGGCTCTGTAATTAAACTTTTATTTAAAAAACTCTTCTAGAGCTATGGGGTTATAACATGTTTGTGTTCTCTGTCATGTGCATGTAGCTTGTAGTGTTAAAGGTAACATCTGTAGAAACTGGTAATTTATGGAAGTGATTTGGTATGTTTCTAAACCAAGATACAAAATTAAAACATCTAGGACAATTAAAAATTTATTTTAAACTTGTTGGTGGCATTATAACCAGCTGCATTAATAAGGAACTCATAGTCTGGTTTGTGAATTATTGAGGCTTGTTTTCTTCAATCTTCTTATGGTTAGTCTTTTGGATATATAACTTTTTTACCCCTAAACACCTAACAGAAGACATGAAAAGAAAAATTCAGCTTGATTTGTTTGGCCACTGATTAAGGAAAAATATTAATTCCAGTTGAAGGTAGAATTCATTATTTTATTTTAATTTTTAAAAATGTTTATTTTTCAGAGATTGAGAGAGAGAGATTGTAAGTGGAGGAGAGGCATAGAGAGAGAGAGAGAAAGAGAGAGAGAGAGAGAGAGAGAGAGAGGATACAGAGAATCCCAAGCAGGCTTCAGGCTGTCAGCTCAGAGCCTGATGTGGGGCTTGAACTCATAAACTGTGAGATCATGACCTGANTGTGCTGACAGCTAGCTCAGACCCTGGAGCCTGTTTCAGATTCTGTGTCTCCCTCTCTCTCTGTCCCTCCCCTGCTCATGCTGTCTCTCTCTCTCTCTCAGAAATAAATAAAAAGACATTAAAAAATTTAAAATAGGCTCCAGGCTCTGAGCTAGCTGTCAGCACAGAGCAACACGTGGGGCTTAAACCCACCAACCTTGAGATCATGACCTGAGCTGAAGTTGGACGCTTAACCAACTGAGCCACCCAGGCGCCCCTAGGATGCATTTTAAATATATTCTTTGATTATCTAGGATTTCATGTGATCCATGCTATACTTTCTCAGGTTGTTTAAAATTTTCCTTGAAGCTATACCTTTAAGAATTGTTTGGATTAGGAAGTCTACCATTTGCAGGGGCACATAGTGAGTGGTGGCCTTCCCCCATGAAAACTCTAAAGCACTATGTCATTGAAGAGCAATCTTTAAGTAATTGGTCATATTGCATATTTTTCTCTTATTTCCAGTCTAACCCTGTAAGCATTTGTTCATGATTTTATTATTTTTTTTCTAAATATTTTAATGGCTACAGAACATTACTGTGGATTTGATCTCATTGACTTAAACTTAGGTTATGTGTAGGGTGTTGCCATAGTTCTCACTGCTATAAAATCATACTTTCATAAAAATTCTCAGACATAAAACCTTTCAAGATCTTTAGATCAATTCTTCTATAAATGGAATTTACTGGATTAAAATATGTGAGTATTTTTTAAAAATTTCATTACATGGTAACTATACATTTAGGGAGGAAAAAGACAAATACACCTTCTGTAGTTCTGTCCTGCCATTTTCAACAAAATTTTGACAGCTTGATGGATAGCATTCTAGATGTGTTTCTAGGTATTATATATTACATATGAATATGTATGTATTTGAGAGTTTTAAAGCTTTTCATTTTTTTCTACATAACTGATTTTCTACATGTTATTGTATGATTTTGATTTTTCATGTCAATAATACAGAACACCTTCTTTTTTAATGGTTGTACAATATTCTACAGTATGAATATATGTGTGGCTAAAGGATAAATTCATAGAAGTGGGGTAAAGGCTAAGCATGTTGAAATCTTAGATTGTTCCTCAAAAATGCTACTTTAGCTAATATTCTAATCAATAATATTTGAACATACCCATTTCTGCCTACCCTCAACCAATGGATCTTATTAGTCTTCAAATTTTTTGCTAGTAGGAAAATTGTATCTATTCTCTTACTTTACATTTCTTTAATTCTCTTCATATATCTAAAAACCATTTTTATTTATTTTTTCCCCTGTGGACTGTTCATTTTCTTTGCCTATTATTCTATTTCCTTTTTTTAAAAGATGGTTTTGTTGAGGTATGGTTAATGCACAAAGAATTGCATATATTAATGCACAAAGAATTGCATATATTTGATGTGACGTATTTTGCACATATCTTCATGTACAGTTCAGTGAGTTTGGAAATACGTAAGCATCCGTGATACTATCACCATAATCAAGGTAATAGATATATCTAACACCTCCCAGAGTTTCCTGTGTCCCCTGTGTGTGTGTGTGTGTGTGTGTGTGTGTGTGTGTGTATGTTAAGCACACACCAGATTTACCTTCTTAACAAATTTTGAAGTGCATAATAGTGTATTGTTAACTACAGGGACTATGTTGTATAGCAGATCTCTAGAATCTATTCATCTAGTATAACTGAAACTTTAAGCCCGTTGCATAACAACTCCCCATTTCCCCCTCTCCCCAGCTGCTGGTATCCAATACTGTATTCTCTCCTTCTATGAGTTTGGTTACTTTAGACAGCTCATATAAGTCATGGAGTATTTGTCTTTCTGTCTGTATCTGGCTTATTTCACTTAGCATAATGTCCTCCAGGTTTATCCCTCTTGTTGCAAGTGGCAGGTTTTCTGTTTTTTAAGGTGAAGTAATATTCCCTTGTTAAGTACACACCACATTTTTCTTTATCCATTCCTCGGTTAATGGACACTTGGTTATTTGGCTATCTTGGCGATTGTGAATGGTGACTTGATAAGCAGTGAAGTGAAGATATTTCTTGGAGATCCTGGTGTTCATTCTCTTGGATATATACCCAGAAGTGAGACTGCTAGAACACATGGTGTTCTTGGTCTTTTCCTGATGAATTTTAAGAGCTATGTATGTACTGAGAGATTAGCCTGTTTACCAGTTCATCATGAGTCTTTGAACTATGTTGTGTTTTTGTCTCTGCAGAGATTTTTAATTTTTATATAGCTGACTTTATCTGTTTTCATGCCTTGCTTAAGAAGGCTTTCTCTATTCTAAAGTTACAAACAACCCCTTCCCCAACACTAATTTCTCCCAAATTTTATTCCACATTCTATACTGTGTGATTTCACATTGCCACTGAAAGCTTTGCTCCATCTGGAATTTACCTGATGAAGAAGTGAAGTAGGTTCTTAATTGTTTTTCCAGATGGCCACTTTATTGTGCCAACACCACTTATTGAATAACATATACTTCCCCTGCTTTTTGAAATCAGATTTTATCATATATTAAATATTTATGTGTATTGGGACTGTTTCTTTTATAAAATTATTTAACATTTTCATTCATTTTTGGGAGACATAGAAAGACAGGCGGTGAGTGGGGGAGGGGCAGAGAGAGAAGGGGACACAGAATCCAAAGCAAGTTCCAGGCTCTGTGTTCTCAGCACGGAGCCCAATGTGGGACCTGAACCCATAAAGTGTGAGATCATGACCTGAGCCAAAGTCAGCCGCCCAACTGACTGAGCCACTCAGATGCCTCATATTGGGACTGTTTCTTAATTCTTCATTCCTTTCCATTGATCGATCCATTTATGCTTCAGAAACAACTATGCACCTATTTTTTCATTTATCTTTATAAAATGTTTTCATATCTAAAAGGGCTGTGCCATCTCCCTGCTCTTCTTTTAAAATATCTTCCTGGTTATTTTTTCCTTTTTTTTTTTTTTCATTTTCATATAAACTTCAGAATCAGCTGCTGTAGTTTTCAAGAAATCCTGATTTGGAGTTGGGGAAGAAGGAAGGGAGTACACTGAATTTTATGGATACCTTTGGTATAGAGTTGCTAGTTTATTACTTTTCTAAATTAATTTTTATTAATTTTGTAACTTATTATTTTTAATTAATTTTATTAATATTGTTAATATTGTATCTTCCTATCTCAGAGCAGTGTACGTCTTGCCTCATTTATTTCTTTGATGTTTCTCATCAAAGATCATAGATCTTGCATCTTTATTTTAAAAATAAGTTTTCTGGGGCACCTGATGGTTCAGTTGGTTAGGGACCGACTTCAGCTCAGGTCATGAACTTGCAGTTTGTGAGTTCGAGTCCCTCATTAGACTCTGCTTTCAGCACAGAGACTGCTTCAGATCCTCTGTCCCCTTGTCTCTCTGCCCCTCACCTGCTTGCACTTTCCAGTAAATAAACATTTAAAAAACGTTTAAGTTTTCTCAAAAGAGTATTATCTTTTTGGTACTATTTTAAGTGGAGTCTTTTCTTCACATGTTTTAGCTGGTTGTTTTTATAAAGGAAAGGCATTGATTTTTAAGTGTTATTTTGTATCTAGCTACCTTACTTTATTGCCTTTTGATTGTAGCAGTTGTTTCCCGCATTCTTTTGGGTATCAGTCATGAGGTCATATTGTGTGCAAATAATATTTATTCGTCTCTTCCAGTTTATTTCACTCTCATTTCTAAGTGCATCAATCTATCACTATAGAACAATGTTAGCTAATACTAATAGGTGTGAGAGTGTACGTCCTCATCTAATGCCTTTAGGGTTTCAGCATTAAATATTATCTAGTCTTTGAAAGGCTCTTGGTTTTGGGGCGCCTGGGTGGCTCAGTGGCTTAAGCATCCAACTTCAGCTCAGGTCATGATCTCACAGTTTGTGAGCCTTAGCCCCGTGTCGGGCTCTGCGCTGACAGCTCAGAGCCTGGAGCCTGCTTCAGACTCTATGTCTCCCTCTATCTCTGCCCCTTCCCAGCTCCCACTTTGTCTCTCTGTCTCTCAAAAATACGTGAACATTAAAAAACATTGAAAAGCTCTTGGTTTTATGTGCTCTTGTACCTGACTGCCCAACTGAACTCCTCTATTCTAATAACTATCTATCCATTCATCTCTATTCTAATAACTATCTATCCATCCATCTCCTCTTCTCTCTCTGAGTCTCAAATTGTCTTATGTTAGCTACAAATAATGATTATTTTTTCCCCTTTTCAGTATTTCTGCTTTCTTAAATCTTTCTCTTATATTACATTGCTCAGGATGTAAAGTATGATGTTGAAAAGTATGGTAGCAGATGACATTCTGAAAAGGAAATGGTTTTAATGTGTCATTTTTAAGCATGATGCTACTGTAGGTTTCTTTTCATATGAAGGGTATTCTCTTACTATACTGATATCCATCAATAAATTTCCTAATTTTTTTTGGAACAGTCTTGTATTCCTGGGATAAGCCTTGTGTGGTCACAGCATAAAAACATATTGATAGATTCAGTTCATTAATATTACTTTGAGGATTTTATAGCTGTATTCACCTCAGTCCCAGTACTTACTGGAATTGTGACCTTTGTGATATGGGGAAGTTACTTAATTGTTCCATGCCTCAGTTTCTCCTCCATAAAACAGGAATTAATAGTAAGAGATCTTGCCTCCTAGCATTGGGATGAAGTATATAAGTACACGGTACAGGTAAATACTCAGTAAATGTCAGCTATCATTAATCATTGACGTCGTAACTGATCCTGTTCTCTTGTTTCCTGTGTGTGTGTGTGTGTGTGTGTGTGTGTGTGTGTGCGCGCGTGCGCACGTGCGTGCATGCTGTCTTTTGCGTTTTGATATCCATGTTATGCTAGCTGATTAGAATGAGTTCGGAAACTTGCCATATCTTACTATGCTCTGCAATAATTCAACAATGTTGGAATGATCTATTCCTTGAAGGTTGCCTGTGCCTGGTGAAGGTCCTTGAGTAACCTTTCAATTTCCTGTATGCTTCCATTGTCTATGCAGGCTTTCTATCCAAAGCCAAGTTTTAGCATTTATATTTTCCAGGAAATCATCAGTTTCTGATCTCTTTTTTTAAAATGTTTTATTTATTTCTAGGAGAGAGAGAGAGACAGCGTGAGCAGGGGAGGGTCAGAGAGAGGGAGTGACAGACTCTGAAACAGGCTCCAGGCTCTGAGCTGGCAGTCAGCACAGAGCCCGACGCAGGGCTCGAACCCACGAACCGCGAGATCATGACCCAAGCCAAAGTCGGACGCTTAACCGACTAAGCCACCCAGGCGCCCCTCTGATCTCTTTTTATCAGTGGTATGTCTTCTCACTCTTTTTTTCTCACTCTTTTTTTGTTACTCAGATTTTACCTCTCCTACCATTACGTTCACCCCAGCCCCACTCTGACACACACACACACACACACACACACACACACACACACACACACGACAGCTCATCATTGCCGTTATGGATAATTCGACTAGAAAAAATGGGGCCACAGGAAAAAAGAGTTGGGCAGTGGTTCATGTAGATAGAACTGTTATAAAATGTAAAAGGGGACTTTTTGTCTCACATCAGATAAAATATCTGAAAGGTTTTGGCTCAGTTTGTGTATAAGTTAATTCAGAGCCTCCAATAAGCTGTCACTAAGATGAGATTAAATAAGCAAGGACTTTATGAAGGGACTGCTTTACCCCAGGGTCCTGTGAGGAGCTGTAGGGAGGGCACTGGGTAAGGCTGGGAGAGGCCCAGGCCGGGGGCGAGTGTGACCCTGAATGTGGGAGAGAGGGAAGCACTGGGTGGAAGCCTCTTACCTGCCCAGCAGTCTATGGAAGGTTCCTCAGAGCCTTAGGAGTTCTTGACCTCTGCTGTCAGAGGAGTTCTGAACCTGCTTTAGCCCCTGGGCTGAGCTCAGTCATTGGCAGCGTGTTGTTTGCAGGAGGCCTGGCTTCAGCAGCAGCTGATCCCTGTCAGCTCTCTCTCCGCTGCTGGAGGTCTGCAGGGTACACTTGAGTGACTGTCACAGAGTCAAAGTTTCCTAATAGTGAGAACTTCCTAGCAGTGGAAAGAACTGTTTTGTAAGGTAGAGACTTGTTAACTGGAGATGTTTAAGGAGAAGGACGTTGGGTGCAGGGGTGAGGGCGGTGCTTAGGTTTGAGGGAGTCTCAACCTTCAAGTACCATTTCTGTCCTCCTTACCCCCCGTTCACCACCTTTCCTTTTCTCTCTCCCATCCTTCTCTTCCCGAAGAGAACTCTACTCTACTCCCTGCTCTTTCCCCTCCCCCACCATCCTTCTCCTCCTCCTTTCCTCTTCTCTTGTCTCTGTCTTTCTCTCTCTCCACATTGACACACCCAGGCTCACGTGCACGTGTGCTCACGCGCACATGCACACCCACATGCACAGAACTCTTCCTACTTCTTAAGCTGTGTTTACAAATAAAACATTTCTTTTAATATTGAAATTAAACACTTCAGTACCTCCCTGCCTTCTCCCTCCCCTCAAACTGCCTCGCTCCTCTCTCTCTCTCTCTCGCAGGGTCTTGTCTCTTCATTAAGTTCAAGAATCTTGCAGCTGACTTGGGTTGAGGTTTCGGTCCTGGGGTACAACAGAGTCGGGGGAATAGTACTGTGAAATGGGGCCAGGGAGCCTCCATCGTCTTGCCCTTTCCGCTCCTGCGGTGCTTCAGAGTCACTGTTGAAAACCAAAGTGTATTCTTCATTGGTCACTAAACGTTCAGGTTTTGATGGGAGGTGGTTGAAGGGTTCTTATGTATACGCTTTTTAAATTGTTATTTAAAAAATTTTTAATGTTTATTTATTTTTGAGAGAGAGAAAGAGAGAGACAGCACAAGAGGGAGAGGGAGACACAGAATGTGAAGCAGGCTCCAGGCTCTGAGCTGTCAGCACAGAGCCCCATGTGGGGCTCAAACTCACGAATCATGAGATCAGGACCTGAGCCAAAGTCGAAGGGTTAACTGACTAAGCCACCCAGGCACCCCAACTTATGTACACCCTATATACCCCACCCCCACTCCGAGGGGCCCCCATAGTGCTAGAAGCTGGGGCAGGGGAGACTGCTGACGGCAAGTAGGTAAGGTGCCCAGGAGAAGCTGCGGATTGCACCCAAGACATCAGCCTGATGGTCCCCCTCCTGCTGAGGCTTCCATGTTAGAAACTCCGGGTATCTCTTCCAGCCCACTGGCACTGGGATCACAGGAGCCCACCAGGAATGGCTTATTAATTTTGAACCTTAAAATGTTGCTATACTTACTGGGCCACGGGTAGTAGTCTCAGTATGTTACATGTATCAACTTAATTATTTCTCAAGTCATACCTCTGAGAGTTGATGAGAAAATGCAGTACAGAAAGGTTAAGTAGTTTGATCGGGGTCCTGGAGCTAACAGGCGGGAGAGCTGGGATTGGAAGCCCTCTGGTCTGATTCTACTTCTGAATGTAGTCATCATGCTTCCTGGCCTTGGAAAGGAAACAGGCTAGGGGTCCTGGTCCCCTTCTCAGGAGATTCCTGCACCCACCCACCTGCTTTATTTCACCAGAAACTTGGTAGTTTAGTGGGTGAAATCTGGCAGTCACCGGCTGCCTCTGGGTGGCGGACATGATTCGTACGACCCACATAGTATTTTCATAACATGTATTTTTTTATTTGTGCCAAAGAAATGGATTTAGCTTAAAACATCTAATAATACTAAAAAGGCTTATGAAATATAGCTGTTTCCTGAGATCCGCTCTGCTCCCTGGATTCTGGTCTCTCAAGGCAGCCCTGCTGAACTCTTTCCCTTCGTATCCACCTCTGTATGTCTCAGTAATAAATACTGCCATTTCTTCATCTATCCACATTAGGTATTATCTATTGACTTCCAACCATGGAGGGTTTTTTTTTTTTTTTTTTGGCCAACCAGAATAAAAAATATTGTTATTAATTCTGGTATTTCTGAAGCACAGGGAAGGAGGAAAGAAGGAAGGAAGGAGGAGAAGAAAGAAAGAAAGAAAGAAAGAAAGAAAGAAAGAAAGAAAGAAAGAAAGAAAGAAAGAAAGAAAGAAGGAAGGAAGGAAGGAAGGAAGAAAAGAAAGAAAGAGAGGGAAAGAAAGGAATGAAGGAAGAAGGAAGGAAAGAAGGAAGGGGGGAAAGAAGGAAAGAAAGGAAGAAACATAAAGAGGGAAAGAAAGAAAGGATAAGAAAGGAAGGAAGGAGGGAAGGAAGAAAAAAAAGGAAAAGAAACTATCCCAGATTTCAGCCCTGCCTCCAAGTCAAGAGGCTGTCCCTACAGGCCAGCAGCCCAAGGGCCAGGTCAGTCCTGCCCAGGGTTCCACGGGGGACCAGCCCCTGGGTTTGGCTCCTCAGGCCTGACTGGGCGGCTGCCTGCTTTAGTGTGGGGAGTCCAGGCTCTGGACTAGGGAGGAGAGACAGAGATCAAGGTCAGAGGCCTAGACCACTGAGTTACGGCGCTCCAGCTGTAGCCAGAAGTCAAGGTGCAGATGTGGCAGCCACAGGCGCTTAGTTCCGGGGCGCAGTGGGGAGGGCGCGAGGCGGGTACCCGAGTACGTCATCCCGGGTGGCACGCAGAGGGCACTAGGCCGCTGGGAACAGAGGCTCCCGCAGGGGCTGGGCTTTGCGCCCACTCTCGGGAGCGTTGCGGTCTAAGCAAAGACTGTCCTGGGGCTGCTCTAGGAGATGAGGCCTTGGTGCCGATATCTGGGCTGAGGCCGCAGGTTAGGGGCGTCTGAGGTTTTGGGGGCGCCCCCTATTGGGGCTCCCTGAGGCTGGCTCCCCCTCAGATTCTCCCAGCCCCTTCTGACCACCCCTCTCCCCAGACTCCACTTCCCATTGGGACCCTCAAAACTGAGAAGACCAGGGTCAGGGGCCTTGGGA